>NC_089588.1:38779029-39079029 GCF_019320115.1 Miscanthus floridulus | reverse complement strand
GGATGATTTCCCTCCGGGGGGGCCTTTTGATCTTTTTGGTTTTGGCCAGAATGGTCCTGGCCCGACTGCTCGGCCTAATCATCAGGGTTGGCCTAATGTGTTTCCTGCTGGTCTTGTGGAGGCAACGTGGGACAGAATAACTAGCCTGCTGATGTTGTCTGGGAAGCATGGCCAGATAATGTTCAGGAGATCCCCAATTTTGATTTCAATGAGGATGCAGAGAACCCACCAAAGCTTAATCTAAATGAGGTCCCTAACATGCAGGAGATGATTATTGACCCAGTCATTCAAGGCCCTCAACATCATGAAATGTTTCTTGAGCTCAATGATCTGCTTAATCAAGTAAACAATGAGGAAGAAGATGATAATGTGAACAATGATGCTTTGGATCACATTCAGGAGGATTTTGCCAATGCCTTGAATGATCCACCAGCTGTTGAGGTGAATATCCCTATCTTGGATGGGCCGGCTGATAATTTCATGCCTTTAGAGATTTAGGAGGATGACCTCATGAACGATGCAGAGATTCAACAGATTGTGGCTGAGGAAGCCCAGAATGAGGGTATGGGGCCTCAAAATCTGCAAGTTGGCATGGTCCTGATCGGTGATCAGCTCAATGTTTCCACCCAATCCCTCTTTGAAAGGCACAACTACGATTCCTCCTTTATGGACCCAGCTGGGCCTTGGGCCAAATTCTTTGCACCTAGTCCTAACAAGGTCCCTTAGTTCTCGATCCCTAGTTATTAGGCCAACTACTTCACTACCCTCCTGATGTCCCTAGGCCATTTTAGTCGTGCCAAACAATTCATGTAGTCCAATGCTCTCTTGGGTAGTATTGATAATGGTCAGAAAATTGGTTTCACTCTGCCTGCTTCTTGTCCTGTGAAGACCTTCCCTTCCTGCACAGTTAAAGCACATGTTGCAGATGATGAAGCGATGGAAAGTGCTAGTAAGGTGATAGAAAGTTTAGCTACAGATATGTTTGTGGACTTAAATGAATCCCCTCCTGTTGATGAAGAAGGAAGAGTGAGAAACAAGAAGAAGAAGGGTGTTGTTTTAGTGGAAACTAAGGTTAGGAGGAGTCCTAGGATCAAGGTCAATAAAAAAGGATTCAAGGATCCAATCTGCAAGGACAAGTCTTGCCTTGGCTATAATGCCAAACCACCTTCCCTCTCAACTAAGGCCATCAGGAGTATTAGCTCCACTCTTTATGATCTTGATGCTTCTCAAGTCACCGATGCTGCTCTCAGTAAGAAGAAGAAGAGTCAGCCGGCCCCTATGGGAGCTGTTTATCAAAAAAAGAAGGATGCCTCAAGCAAGAAGGATGCCTCAAGCAAGAATGATGATGCCTCCCCAAGTAAGAAGAATGATGCTACTGATAAGTAAGGACTGCCCTCCTCGCGGTGCATGGAAGAAGTGGGCAGATTTGCCTTCCTACTTTTGTTTTTTTCTTTTAGTACCTGGAATGTTAAAATTTCTGGTAGCTTTGGCTCAAGGCCTGGATGGTCTATTGATCTTTGACATCATATGTAATGTTTCTTTCTATCTTTTGTCTGAACTATGTACTTATGCTATGCATACTTATACTTGGGCCTACCTCTTTACTGTTTTCTATGGATAGTGCAAACTACAATAGATCTTGGAATGTTATATGTTGGAACATTAGGGGCATCAATGCCGATAACAAATGGGAGTCCATTAGAAATAAAATCAATGAAAGTAAATATGATATCATTAGCGTCCAGGAAACCAAGAGAGTTTTTTTTATCTTACTTATATTAGGAATTTTCGCCCCAGATCTTTTGATAGCTTCTGCTTCATCCCTTCGGTTGGAGCTTCAGGGGGTATCCTTATAGTCTAGAAGAGTTCTATCTTCTCAGGTCATGAGGTCTTCCAAAATAGGTTTGCAATTTCTGTGGAATTCTCTTCTGTCCATAATAATGATCCTTGGATTCTCACTTCAGTTTATGGGCCTTGTGGTAGAGAAGGCAAGGTAGAATTCATGCACTGGTTTGAAAATATTCAAATGCCAGATGATCTTGCCTGGCTTATCATTGATGATTTCAATTTCTACCAAAAACCTGAAGACAGAAATAGAGCAGGTGGAAATGTGGGTGATATGCTCTTGTTCAATAATGCAATCAGTGCATTGGGGCTTGTTGAAATTCCTCTACATAGAAGAAAATTTACTTGGACCAATAAGCAGCATTCACCACTCTTAGAAAGGCTTGACTGGTTTTTCTCCTCTCAATCTTGGACTCTCAGGTATCCTTTTACCATTGCTCATTCCTTGGTCATGGAAATCTCTGATCATTGGCCTTGTGTGATTAAGTTCAAAACTTCCATTCCTAAGGGTGGAATCTTCAGATTTGAGAACTGTTGGATGGCACATGAAAGCTTCTTGCCTATGGTTGCTAGTTGTTGGAATGGCTCTTTTTCTCAACAGGATGCAGCCAAGCTACTGCCAAATTCAAGTCTCTAAGATGTGCTTTAAGGCATTGGCAGGCTAAACTTTCAAATCTCAAGATCACACTTGAGAATGTTAAATTAGTGATTTTATTACTTGACTCCATTGAAGAATGGAGGGATCTATCAGTACAAGAATGGAATTTTAGAGACATCCTCAATCTGAAGCTCAGTTCTCTCCTCCACCAGCAAATGATCTAATGGAAGCAAAGAGGCAATGTTAAATGGGTCCAGCTGGGGGATGAAAATTCTAAGTTCTTTCACTCAATAGCAACTGTCAAGCATAGGAGAAATTTGATCACTTCACTAAACAGCCCATCTGGTGTCCTAGTTTATGACCATAATTCAAAGGCTAAGCTCATTTGGTCTGATTTTAAGGACAGATTAGGCTCCTCAAGCTACCAGAACATGTTGTCTGACCTTCATTCCCTCTTTGGCTAGCCCTATGATCTAAGCTCTTTAGAAGTGCCCTTTAGTAATCAAGAAATTGATGAAGTTGTGAAGAATTTGCCTCTAGATAAGTCTTCAGGGCCTGATGGGTTTAATAATGAATTTCTAAAGAAATGTTGGTTTCTAATCAAGCATGATTTCTATAAACTATGCTTTGCTTTCTTCTCTGAAGAGGTTTGCCTCCAGAGCATCAATGCCTCCTTTATAACCCTTATCCCAAAAGTTGATGGGCCATCCAGAATCAGTGAATAAAGACCCATCTCCCTGCTCAACTCCTCGGTAAAAATCATCACTAAGCTACTGGCTAACAGACTTCAGCCCTGGATTACTAAGTTGGTCCATGTCAATCAATATGGCTTCATCAAGTCTAGATCTATCTAGGACTGTCTAGCTTTGTCCTTTGAGTATCTACATCTTTGCCACTCTTCAAGAAAGGAACTTGTAATCTTGAAGCTAGACTTTGAAAAGGCATTTGACAAAATTGAACATGAGGCTATGTTACAAATCATGAGGAAGAAAGGTTTTGAGCAAAAATGGCTAGTTTGGTTGAAACTTATCTTTTCTTCTGGCACCTCTTCTGTTCTACTAAATGGTGCTCCTGGTAAGGTCTTCCATTGCAGAAGAGGAGTTAGGCAAGGGGACCCTCTATCCCCTCTTCTATTTGTGCTTGCTGCAGATTTATTGCAATCAGTTCTCAACAGGGCAAAGGAGCAAGGGTTGCTCAATCTACCATTCCCTCTTCAGTATACTAATGACTTCCCAATCCTTCAGTATGCTGATGACACTCTTATCTTTATGGAAGGATGTGCTAGGCAATTGTTTGTGATGAAAGCCCTTCTAAACACTTTTGCTGATTCCACTGGTCTGAAGGTGAACTTCTCCAAGTCAATGCTAGTCCCAATTAATCTCTCGAAGGAAAGGCTTCAACATCTTGCTACCACCTTTGGCTGCTCCACTGGTAATATGCCTTTCACCTACTTGGGGCTACCATTGGGTACTACTAAACCAAGAGTTGAGGACTTCTTGCCTTTGGTGACTAGATGTGAAAGGAGGCTGGTAAGCACCTCTCTTTTTCTCTCTCAAGCTAGGAAGCTCCAGATGACTAACTCTGTCTTCACATCCCTTCCCATGTTCTTCATGAGCACTTTCCATCTTCATTCCAGTGTCAGGGAGCAAATTGACAAATATAGAAAGCACTGTCTTTGGAGAGGGTCTGAAGAAAACAACAGAATCAATGCCAAGGCTGCTTGGCACATGGTGACCAAGTCAAAAGAAGAAGGTGGACTTGGGGTGCTGGACCTCAAAACTCAAAATGAGGCCCTGCTCCTAAAAAACTTTCACAAGTTTTACAACAGAGCAGACATCCCCTGGGTGCATCTTATCTGGGAGAAATATTATAGTAATGGTAGACTCCCTAATCATGTTAAGAAAGGATCATTCTGGTGGAAAGATGTCTTGAAATTGTTAGATAAGTTCAAAAGCATGGCCTCAGTTTCAGTGACAAATGGTGCTTCTTGCCTTCTCTGGAATGATTGCTGGATAGGTCAACCTCTAAGATTAATCTTTGCTGAATTGTTCTCTTTTGCCAAGAAGCCTCTCATTTCACTCCAATGTGCAGCCTCAGTTACTAACACCTTCAGTCTGTTCAGCCTTCCTCTTTCAACAGAGGCCTTTGCACAATTTTAGCAGTTTGAAATCATCCTACAAAACCTTCAGCTGTCTGATGATGTTGACACTTGGATGTATATTTGGGGCAGCTCCATTTTCACCCCCAAGAAGGCTTACTGTCAGCTGCGTGGAAGAAGTTGGTCACACCCAATCTATAAATGGATTTGGAAATCCTCTTGCCAACATAAGCACAAGGTCTTGTTCTGGTTGCTCACTAATGACAGACTGAGCACCCGTAACATTTTGAGGAGGAAGCGCATGCACCTTACTTCTTACAATTGTGTGCTTTGTTCTTCGAATTCTAAGGAAACTGTTCGGCATCTATTTTTGAAATGTGAAATGGCTCAAGCCTAGTGGAATCTTGTTGGCATCACAGTTAATTTAGCTCTGGACCCTTTACAGATCTTTGAGAGTTTCAAAATACAGTTAAATGTCAGTTTTTATATGGAAGTTATCATTATTATAAGTTGGAGTATCTGGAATATTAGGAATGATGCCATTTTAAGAGGACTACCTGTTACCATTCAAAGAGCTTCAGCTGTTTTCAAGCGCACTTTTGGCTTGCTCCTGTGGAGGGCTAAAAAGAAATACTTTCATTCAATTGAATTATGTCTAGAGCACTCTCTATAATTGTTTTAATTTTCTTTGTTTCTTTTTTTGTTTCCTGAATTTCTCTCTATCTGCGGTTTTCCCTATAACCTCTAGTAAAACTTTTGTTTTTTTTGTTAACCTCTTCGGTTACTTTAATAAATTTCCAGTAGTCTGTTCCCTAAAAAAAACAGAACATCCTGTTGTTAAAAAGGCAACAACCGCGAAACCTGCTGGATCGGCCGGGCCGCCCGGGGTCACTAATGGAGTACTTTTCAGAACGAAGCTTTTAATAACGGCAGTAGACGATGACCGCTACACTTTTGCTATTGTTAATGACTTTGTTACTACAGGACCATATATCTTTTTTAGGAGGTCAAGGGGGAAGATGAGCGTCCTTACCTGGAACTTCCCTGGTAATGGAGATTGGAGGGTGCAACGCACTAAGTAATGACCAAGAAAAACAAACAGCCACACTACACGCATTCAAGCAACCTAGACAACACCCAAGTTTTCGTATAATCTAACTAGACTAGATAGCCTTTGTATAGTTGTCTTACCTTGGCGAAGAATTCGATCTCATCGCCGATGCGGAGGAGGTCCATCTGCCTGTCGAACCTGAAGACGTACACCCGGCTCCCAGTGCTGCCGGCGTCGAAGATGACGGCGTACCTCCCCGGCCCAACCGGCTCGTTCTCCACGGGAGGCTCGTCAACGACGACGCCGGCCTTGCGGCCAAGCACGCCGGCAGCATCGGCGCGGGCCGCGACGTCGACGGGGTACGAGGAGGCTAGCTGTAGGAGGAGCACCAGCACCACTATGGCGCCGACACGAGCCATTGCTAGTTGGCCCCTACTGCCTGATGCGGCGAGCTTCAGTGCTCACCGTCTGGCCAGCACTGGATGCGGAGGTACTATATATATATATATATAGCTGGAGTTCGTGACTTGATGCTGTCGATCACTGGCTCTACCAGACAAGCAAGGCATCTTTTGTAAAAGGACCATTATACCCTTTTTCTTCGCATTCTTTATATCACCATCCGTTGCCCCTCTACGCGTTCTAGGTGCGGGGGAGTAGTCTTGGTATAGGACGGGGGCAATGACAATTGCACATGGGAGGGCCGAGCGAGCGGCAGCATGCGAGTGGAATGAGCGTGGACGAGAGAGGCACTGAAAGAACTGGTTTAGTTTTTGGTTATCTAGTGACAATATTTTTTTAAGGAAAATTGAGTGACAACATTAGTGGACTAACTTGTTTCATATGAGATGAAAGTGCAGGTTTAGTACACAAGTGATGTTGAGCAGCATGAAGACCACAATGATGATGGTAATGATCATGTGGTGCAAAGTTCAACATGTAGGAGATGATGGATGGAGATGAAAGCAAAGAACAAGACAAAGGTATATGCTAGGAATTTGCTTTTACCAGCCGAAGGTGTGTGGTGAAGCAAATGGCCGGGTTTAGATAGATAGTCGTACTATAAAGAGTAGAATTATTTGAATAACACGGTTATCTAGTGCCACTAGGTGAGATCGAAATATGCAATGCAAATGTGTTAGATTGAGTGACGCAATGAGGAAGCAAGTGAAAAACTTTGAATTTTTTTTTTTTGGAAATGCTACCTCACTGCTAAAGGT
Source organism: Miscanthus floridulus (assembly GCF_019320115.1). Taxonomy (NCBI): domain Eukaryota; kingdom Viridiplantae; phylum Streptophyta; class Magnoliopsida; order Poales; family Poaceae; genus Miscanthus; species Miscanthus floridulus. The sequence goes on along the minus strand of NC_089588.1, from coordinate 39,072,217 downwards.
GTTGGTCATCTCATGGGAGACCCTTTGGAGTAAGCCATTTGAAAAAGTTTGAGAGAGGAACAATGTGCTTTGTTTATAGAGGCGCCAGAGCTCTTCGGTGGGCACCAGAGTGATGCCACCGGAGAGTAGGAACGATGCTTAGCACCTGGAATGGTCCAATCATCATGAAATCATCGGAGCTCGTTGGTGCACCGGAGGTGTCGACTAGAGAGTGACCGTAGTGAGCAACCATGAGGCACTGAGGGGTCACCAGAGATGTCTGGTAGTACACAAGAGGTGTCCACCAGAGTTTAGAAAGGTCGTTGTTGTTAGCTAGTTTTTCTATGTTGTCACCTTATCTTCTGGTGCCACCGGAGAGGTGAGAACCATAGATTAGGAATAGTGGCGGCTAGCACGTAGGAGAGTTCAAACGAGGGCACCGAATCACTATGATGGTGCACGAGAGAGTGACTCTAGAGATGATCTTTTTGCAAATTTGAGGACAAGCAAGAACCAGAACTCTTCAGTGGTACACCAGAGAAGTCACTAGAGCTTTTAACAGTGCAATGACTAGTTTGAAAGAACCATTGATGTAGCCATTGGAGAACTCTAGTGTGCCCACTCTAGTGCTCACCGTAGCTCTCTGGTGCATACGAAAATGTAAACAGTCAGCTTTAACGGCTGGTTTTATGTGTGGGTGCATAAATAGAGGGTGTGACCGGGCATGACATAGTTGTTGGACCCTATTGTTGACACGCACACACATGGTAGAGCACAAGTTAAGCCTCCACACCCATTTTCTTGCTAGTGATTTCATTTTTGCACTGATTGGAGAGATCTAGTGAAGTTGCTTTAAAAATTAGCATCTAGTGGCACTAGAGGATCGTCTTGGCTATGAATTCTTATCTAGTGGTATTAGAGGATTGTCTTGGTAATGAATTCTTCTTACTCTTGTGATTGCCTCTACCTAGATGGCTAGGAGGCAGCCAAATCCGTTGAAGCACTCAATTGGAGATTATGAGGTGCTCCACAGGTGATTGTGAGGGGCTGTTGTGCTCATTCCCGCTAGAGAGGTGAAGAACAACTATAGTGGATACAGGGATGTTGGAGTACCTCATGATCTTGCCAGCACATGTAGAAGAACTCACATCGGAGTCTACCTTGATGGGTAGTTGAGCATGTAGATGAGCGGTGATCCTTGGACTCACCTCAACATGGACCTAGGTGACCGACAAGTCCCAAACCATGGGGATATATCTTTATGTCACCCTCTACTTGTGGTTTGTTGCATCCATACTTTCCTCTACTTTGTGTTATTCATTCGCTTATGTATCTCCTTCCATACTTTCCTCTACTTTGTGTTATTCATTCGCTTATGTAGCTCCTTAGTTCTAGTGTTTGATTTACTTTTCTCACTAGAATTGTTTAGGGGTGCACTTTTTTTAAGGAGACAAGAGTGTAGGGGTGCTCTTGCCAGGCTTGTTAAATGAGTTAGTAGTTGTTGAGGGCCCCTCAAAGTATCTAGTCCCCTAGTTGGGTTTCAGTGATTAATGACTACACAAGATTATTGTGACTAATGTGTGTTTTGCAGAGGCAATATGAGTTAGGTTATGATAATGGTGATTATTTAGGCAATCAATGGTTTTCATGCCCCTATTAATGGAATTTGTTTTGGTTTTCAAAGATGGACGACAAGGTTAAGGACATATAAGTTCTAAATGTCAATTGGAGTTGGGAGACACTTAGAGTAGTTTAGGACTTTGTTTTTCCTTTAGTTGTACTAAAAAGGAGGTATGAACTAATAGCTTGATCTAGATAAGTCTAATAGCTAATAGATTGATCTGGGTGAGTCTAATAGTTTAGGTGTGGTGCACACTTGTTAAACTTAGCACTAGGTAGCTTTGAAAAGGCCCAAAAATCATTTGGAACCAACCCCATTCACAAAGGAGTTTGAAAAGGAAGTGAATGGTGCAGTTCATGTTGCATTGGACTGGTCCTATGCTGACCATCAGACTATAGGTTGCATGCTTGTGGAAGCCAGGGTTTGTTGCCACATCGGACTGGTCCAATGGGCTTGCCCAAAGAGGCATTGGAGCATGTAGTTACAGGTGCTGCAGCCTAGGGTTTGGTCTGTACTGAACATCAGCCAAGTAGAGTGGAGGCATCGGACCATAGGTTGCTGGTCTGATGCACTCCAGAGAGGTTCAAGAGCTCCTGAGCGCATCGGACTGGTCCATTGCGTTTCATCGTAGCATTTATTACTCCTCCAAGCTGTAACGGCTAGTTTGAAAACTAGCCATTAGAGTAATACATTGCTTAGTAAAGCTCATTTTAAGTGCATCCACTAGGTTAAGCTAGGGATTTCAATGGGTCAGGTAAGGTGTGTGGGAGTAAACACTATGCCAGAAAAGGTCATCACTACTGGACTATCAATGCCGGTTGCTTTAGGGATAGTGTATCATTGTCATTTCATGGTTTCAACCGACAACGATAGGTAGTATGCTATCACTGTCGGTTGAAGGCACGAACCGGCAGTGCTAGTCCATCTATCACTGTTGGTTCGTGTCTTGAACCGCCAGTGATAGCCCCATTCTGCACAGAAAAAAGTCATAACATTTCCATATGATGTCAAGTTAAGATAAGCTTTATACTAAAATTGTAGAGTTCAAAGAGATCTTAAACTTTGTAGTTGACAACTTTTGAATTTGAGATGGTTTACATGTACAAATATTCAATATAAGTTCTCGGGTTAGATTTAAAATGGTTAGCAATGTTAAATGGAGATAAAGTCAACAACAAAGTTATAGTACTTGACGAGATCTACAACTTTGCAATTATCATTTTTTTCATTTGAGGTCGTTTAGGTGTAAATATATATATATATATATAGCTCATAAGTGTCGAGATGACAAGGTTATGGATGCTCTAGAGATCGTGAACGTTGAGATTCTTCGGTTTGGATCTTGGATGACGAGTTCGTTAGTTGATCTCCACCAATAGGCCCAACGGCCTATTGGGCCCTTGTCTCTGCTCCCTGATCGGGGGAGCCCAACTCTAATACGGTTGGTGGGCCCCTGTCGCACAACACACATAAAAGGAAGGTGTGGATCAAGGCTCGGACGATGAGGTTCACTGGAGCCACCATCCCACCTACAGAAAACCCTAATCCGATCCTAAAGAAGTGCTGCCAGTGACGGGATGTCCTACCGCACCGCCATCGCCCCTGCAGGTCTACACCGGGCCACTGGACTTCACATCCTCGCCACTATGACGTCTACTACACCACGGCATCGGCGTCCACGCTTGCCGATGCGCCTCAACAGAGAAAGGCGAGGAGCCTTCCCGGATCTACAGTTACAGAGAGGTACACCATCAATTCTAACAATGGTACCAGAGCTAGGTTGCCTCTGTGTAACCCTAACCCTAACCGGGTAAAAGCAAAGCAAAAAGGGATCGGGGGTGGTGGACGTCACTGGAACCCCAGTCACCACCGCCACCACGCGGGGAAGAGATGTCGCACCGCTGTTGTACACTTGCGCACGTCAAGAACAGAAAAGATCCATGTTCAGATCTGAGAAGAAGAAGAGAAAAGAATCGAACACATCCTTTCGGATCTGAACAGAGAAGGGGTTCCCTAACCCTAACCCTAACTGGGTTAAAGAAAGGGGGAAAAGAAAAGGTTTCGGCCTTAAGATGAACAGAGCCGAAACCCTAACCCTAGAATGAATCCTCATCCCTAACCGGTTGAATCCGAGAAGAAAGAAAGGAAATCCAAATAAAGAAAAAGAATAGGGGTCAGAACCGAACCCTAACCCTAGATCCCCATTCGGATGAACGAAAAGAAAAAGAAATCAAAAGAACAGAAAACCGAATCGGATGAATCGAATTAAAAAAAAGGAAAAACCCTAACCCTAATTTTGACCCCATCCCCACCATGGGTTAATCCCAAAAGAGAGAAGGGGATGGGGAAGAAGGGAAAAAGGGGATGGACCCACCTTCGCCGGCGCGGGAGAAGAAGAGCCGAACCGGCCCTTCGCCGGCGTGGGAGAAGAAGAGCCGAGTCGAGGGGTGCCGCGGCCTGGCCGCTCGACGGCGGCATGCTCACCCATTGGGGAGCACGTGCACCGACGAGGGGGCCGGCGATGGCGCCATGCTCGCTCCACCGCCCGCTCGCTCGCTGTCTCACTCTCGGTCGCTGCTGGATGCGCTGAGGAAGAAATAACGGTGCGAGAGAGGAGTGGAGAGCGGCGAAGAGAGAGAAGCAGAGCGGCCAAATGACCTAGGGTTTCCGGTTGGGGGCGCGCGGCATCGGCATTTTTATTCGAGCGAAATTGACGCTCGGCCGTCGGATCGACGCGGACGGCCGAGATAGATCGGGCCGTCACCGGCCCAGGCGGGCGCGAGCGCGCCACGGCACTTTGCCGGCCCAGGCCCAGGTAGCGGCCTGGGTGCGGCCTGCGCGCGCGCGGAGAGGCGGGCCGAGCCGGCTTTTGCCGGTTTTGGGCCGAGAAAGAAAGAAATGAGCCCGTATTTTCCTTTTTTCTTTTTCTGGAAAATTGAAAATGCAAATTGGCTCAAAAGAAAAATAGAAAAAGTAATTTTTCCTCGTGGGTAAAATTCAAGAAATTGAGTATATGTTTTCCGCTGCTAAAGAAAAAGTATATTCTCCAGTGATTTTGAATCGACGTGATATTTAACTGGAGAAAAGGAAAGTTTTTCCAGTAAATGTTTATTTCCTGGAAATTGATTAATGGATTAAAGAAAATAGAAAAAAGCAATTTTCCCTGTGGGTAAAATTCAAGAAAAAGAGAGTTTTTCCACAACCAAAGAAAAGTTGTTTATTCTCTAGTTATTTTGAACCAATGTGGTATTTAATTGGAGAAAAAGAAAAATTTTCCGCTGGTAAAGAAATTGTTGATTCTCCAGTTGTTTTGAATCAACATGGTATTTAATTGGAGAAAAGAGTTCTGACATGATTATGATGTTGTTATTTTTTGACCAACGTTGTTAATAACTATATCATAATTTTAATGATTTATGCATTAATTCTACTTCTGTCCAACGATGATGTAGAATTAGTGTATAAGAAAAGTTGTTAATTTTAATGATTTATGCATTAATTCTACTTCTGCCCAACGGTGATGTAGAATTAGTGTGTAAGAACAGTTGTGAAAGTTAATGATTTATGCATTAATTCTATTTCTGCCCAACGATGATGTAGAATTAGTGTATAAGAATAATTGTATGTTTTGATTTTGACCAACATTGGAATCAAGGCATGCAAATGGTGTTATTTTATGTTAAGAAAAGTTTTGACCTGGTTTTTATCTTGTCTAAGGTGGACTGGGTAGTCACCTCACCGTGTTCCACTGAGTTTGTGGCACCGGTGAGGGAGACAAAAGAGAATGATGCCGCTTGGGTAACTAAAGAGAGGGATTTTGAATCCTAAAAGAAGTCCTATGACTTTTGAGCATAGGAAGTGTGTCACTGCCAATAAGAAATATTTGGCTGTGATAAAGAACATAATTGAACCTACAATTATGGGCTTAATCCCAGAGTGTGACACGGTTATCGAGTACCTCGATAGAATAAAGAGTCAGTTCACTGGCTCTTTAAAGACATATGCTACCCAGCTGATAAAGCAGCTGGTGATAGAGTGTTACTCTAAAAATGGTAGCATAAGAGAGCTCACGATACGTTGTCAAAATTATAGCACTATCGTTCAGGCCATATTTCAAGGGGGAGAATAGAAATACTAGTTAAGAGTGATATTCTTCCTCCATTAGAGCTCTTAGATTAAGAACAATGTAGATAATGCATAAAAGAAAGTATGTAAAGAAAGATGACAAACGAAGCGCAGAAATTTTATAGATTATTCACATAGACATCTGTGATCAGCTTTCCTATAAAGAGTGTGGATGGTTATGATTCGTTCATAACATTCACAGATGATTACTCCCATTATGGCTATATTTATCCAATCAAAGAAAGAAAGATGTACTGGATAAATTTAAGATATTAAAGATTAAGATAGTCAGGTCTGACCGTGGAGGAGTACTATGGTCGGCATGCCCTAAAAGAATGGCATAGTAGCCCAGTATTCTACACCGGACGAACCTCAACAGAATAGAGTAGCTAAAAGAATCAATCGCACCCTGATGGATATGGTGGGCAGTATGATAAGTTACTCTACCTTACAGTTGAGCCTGTGGATGGAGGTGTTGAAAACGGCCATTCATATTCTCAATAAAGTATTAAGAAAGTCGGTGCCCAAAACACCGTATGAGTTGTGGACAGAAAGAGTACCCTCACTAAACATTTGAGTGTGTGGGGAGCCCTATTGAGGCTAAAGTATTTAACCCAAACATTAGGAAACTAGATCCCAAAATAGTAAGTTACAATTTCATTGGCTACAAAGAAAAGTCAAAAGGTTTTTGTTTCTACTGTCCAGAGTGACATACAAAGTTTATGAAAACGAGACACGCTATTTTCCTAGAGGATGAAAAGATGAGGGGGAGCATGGTAGCTCAAGAAATTGACCTTGAAGTGAAACGGGTGTATGCGCCCACTCCAATGATTCATGAGCCAATTTTCTCACTACCTGTCGTCGCTGCACCGATAGTGCAAGAGACTATGGTGTCAGCACCTGTTGTTATCCCACCTATGGCAACAATGAATGACGATGAGGAACCTGTTCTTCAGGATTCTATAGAACCTATTGCCACACATGAGGGGAAGCAACAATAGCCTCAAACAGAAGATGTGCCAAAAGTGGAGGCCCCTAGAAGGTCTCAAAGAGTTAGAAATCAGCTATTCCTACAAATTATGAAGTGTACAACACTGAAGAATTTCAAATGGAGGATGATCCCACCTCATTTGAAGAAGCCATGAGAAGTGATCATTCATCAAAGTGGCTTGAGGCCATGAAAGATGAAATGAAATCAATGAATGCCAATAAAGTTTGGGACTTAGAAATAATTCCTAAAGGAGCCAAAACAGTAGGCTATAAATGGGTCTACAGAACAAAACTTGGCTCTTAAGGGAATATAGAGAAATATAAAGCGCGACTTGTGGCAAAAGGCTATATGCAAAGAGAAGGGATTGATTACAATGAGACCTTTTCTCCAGTCTCATGTAAAGTTTCCTTCAGAATCATAATGGCATTAGTGGCACATTACGATTGAGAATTACATCAGATGGATGTAAAGACGGCATTTCTCAACGGAGACTTGGAGGAAAATGTTTACATGGCACAACCGAAAGGTTTTGTCATGGAAGAAAAAGAACGAATGTGATGCCGCCTAAAGAAATCCATTTATGGATTAAAACAAGCTTCAAGACAGTGGTACTTGAAGTTTGATCAGACTATAAAGAATTTTAGATTTTAAAGAGAATGTAGAGGACAATTGTGTCTATACAAAGTAAAGAGAATGTAGAGGACAATTGTGTCAATACAAAGTTTAAGAATGGGAAGTTTATCTTCCTTGTCCTGTATGTAGATGATATCTTACTTGCTAGTAGTGATGTCAGTCTACTACTGGAGACAAAGAAATTTGATATGAAAGATCTTGGCGAAGCTTTATTCGTTCTAGGGATCGAGATTCACCGAGATAGAAGAAAAAGGGTATAAGGACTGTCACAAAAGGCATACATGGAAAAGATCTTAAAGAAATTCAGTATGTACAAATGTAGTCCCTCACCTGCTCCTATAGTCAAGGGCGACAGATATGGGAATTTTCAATGCCCTAGGAACTAATATGAGCTCAATTGATAAAGTGAAAGTGGTTCTATATGCTTCAGCTGTCGGAAGCTTGCAACATGCTCAAGTATGTACGCGCCCTGACTTGGCATTTGTTACCGGGTTTTACTTAGCAGATTCTAGAGCAATTCTGGAATAGAATACTGAAATTGATAAAGAAAGTCTTGCGTTATTTGCAAGGAATGAAAGGCCTCATGATGACGTATAGAAGATCTGATTGACTCCACATAGTGGGATATTCAGATTCTGATTATGCGAGAGTGAATACATATCCAGACGTGGATTTTCTATCATCTCGCAAAGGGGAGCTATTTTATGGAAAAGCTCAAAGTAAACTGTGACTACATCGTCCACAATGTATGACAATTTGTAGCGTGTTATGAGGCAACGGGCAGGTGAACTGGCTAAAGAAATTCATACCCGGTTTGAAGGTGGTTGACGACATCTATAGACCACTTAAGTGATACTGCGATAATAATCAGGCAGTACAGTATACTCACAACATAAGTCAAGTGGTGCTGCCAAACACATTGACATAAAGTATTATGTTGTGAAAGATAAAGTCCGGGATCAAGTCATAAATCTTGAGCATATAAGTACAGAAATGATGCTCGTGGATCCGCTTACAAAAGACTTACCCCCCAACATGTTCAGAGAACATGGTATTCAGAGAACATGTAGCTAGCATGGGTTTAAGAGAAAGCCTAAAATTCCTGGACAAAAGAAGACTCAAAGATAAGTATCTATTTCAGAACAAAGTAGTGTGTTGTAGCTGTTAAGTCTATCGGCAATGACGATGAGACATGCTCTATGCGCTAATCTGTAATGGAATGAACAAAAGTAAATGATATAAAATTAAAAGATGGAATGAGATCAAGTGGGAGAATGTTAGTTGATCTCCACCAATAAGCCCAACGGCCTATTAGGCCCTTGTCTCTGCTCCCTGATCGGGGGAGCCCAACCCTAATACGGTTGGTGTGCCCCTGTTGCATAGCACACATAAAAGGAAGATGGGGATCAAGGCTCGGACGACGAGGTTCACTGGAGCCGCCATCTCACCTACAGAAAACCCTAATCCGATTCTAAAGAAGTGCTGCCAGCGACGGGATGTCCTACCGCACCGCCGTCGCCCCTGTAGGTCTACACCGGGCCACTGGACTTCACCTCCTCGCCACTACGACGTCTACTACACCGCAGCATCGGCGTCCACGCTTGCTGATACGCCTCAACAGAGAAAGGCGAGGAGCCTTCCCGGATCTACGATTACAGAGAGATACACCATCGATTCTAACAGAGCCTAGATCTGGCAGTGACGGGGACAAGCCCATTACTATTGGATTCTCACTGCCAGATGCAAATGTGGTAGTGATGTAGTAAGCTAACTGGTAACATATTTTACACGCACCCGTCGGGTACGATATTTACTGATTGAGTTGCCATCAGAACAGATAGAATCCCTTGTAATTCAAGCCCTAAGGGGTAAAGCAGCATTCCCATCCTGTACCATGAGTAGAATTTGGCACACGTCCTCATACTCGCAAGAAGTGAAATTTCATATCCACACTCACACCCGTCGGGTGTAATATTCATACCCGCGGGTAGAATTGATCTCTAGCTGAGGTGATGTATTTTTGTATCCACTCATACAAACTGCTTCTGCACATAGCTAGGCAAGCAAACAGACTTTTCTCTTACTAGATTATTATATGGTTCCACTTAGCCGGAAGGAGATACAGCCAACCCTTAAAGTTTCTAGCTAGACGCAGACCCTACAGCATATACCGAAGTAACTAACATTCATACGGTTTTCTGAACTCAAAGGCTCCGTTAGAATCTTTTCATTCGGAGGAATTGAAATCTATTTAATAAACTAGGCTATTTAGTTTGAAATTTGAGATTCCACCATTTTCCTACACATATAGCATATCTCAAGTTATAAGGTGGGAGATAGAAATTGATTCTATAGGGCATCATGATATGATTCTAATTTGTAACTTATAACACGCTCTTCAACTCGTTCTCTTACGTTAGAAATGCAACACAAAAGTATCTCTCTCGTAAGCCAATAATAATACCTAAATATAATCTATATACAACCATATTAGCTTAATTAATATGTGTCAAAATTATAATTATTAAAATGAATTCAATTCTAAACATCCAAACGGGCCTAAAAGAAATTAATCAGAAGAACAGGATGGAGTACTGCATATCTCAAAAATATATTCCACGGTTCACACTATATCGATTCGATTCTTTTGCACCCAGTTCTCCATCCCATTCAATGGAACCGATCCTCTCGTGATTTTTTCTAGGCATCCAGCACTTTCGCTTTTCCAAGAACAATCTGATTACAAATCAAAATCACTGAATAAAGTAGTAGGATCATCAGAAGCCAACATAGTTTATACACTAGTAGAGAAACGACATTTGATCCCACCTCGAAATTTGGCTTTAGTCCCGGTATTTTTCGCGCCCGAAACTAGAGATACCTTTAGTCCTGGTTTATAGCTCTAATCGGGACTAAAGGTCCCTACCCAACGGCTACTGCGGCAGGGTTTTGCTGCAGGGGACCTTTAGTCCCGGTTGGAGTTACCAACCGGAACTAAAGGTTAACTTTTACTCCCGGTTGGTTTCTCTAATCGAGAGTAAAAGTCTACTCCCGGCTAGAGGCTCCGTCCGGAACTAGAAAGGTACCTTTAGTCCCGGTTTCTGTCTCCAACCGGGACTAAAGGTCCCCTCCTATATAGCCCTTGTTCCTCCCCGAGCCCGAGCCACTTCGAGCTCAGTGTTCTTGCTTCATCGCCGGCCTCTCTTCTTTCTCATCACCGGTGTATCACAAGATTTCTTTCATTCCTCGATCGATTCTTCGGTTCTAAAGGTTACCAACTTTATACTCTCATGTTTCATCAGTAGCTTATTTCATTTTGTGGACTAGATATATGTGGTTTTTTTATGGTAGATTTTTTTTATTTGTAAGCCATTTAAGTTCAAAATCACTTTAAAGTTTGCGTATTTGGATGAAGGAAGGTTAAAGTAGTTATTCAAAACTAGTATTGAGTTTTTAATTCTAGCATGCATAGCACACTTCATGGTTTAGAGATATAGATAATTTTAGAGTTTTTTTAATTTTATTTGTTTATAAAATGAGAAATTTATATTATATTAAAATGAGTATAGAGAGTAGATGGCAACTACTTCTGGGTTCTCGGCCTCTCATCGGGTTCCAAAGCGACTGAGGACGGACATTCCTCTCATTGTATGCGGCAAATGTGAGGAGAAGATTGTGATAAGAGTACCGGGTGAGGAAGGAGTGTCCCAACAAGGGCTGTATCTTCTACAAGTGTCCGGATCGCAATGTGGGTTATTTTGTCGCATTTGATGATTATGGTTAATTTATACTTATTTTCATGATGATTGTGATTAAAGTTCTAATTTTTTGTTTTAATTTCAGTGGGATGGCACTGGATGTTCAGGCTGGTACTGGGAGGAAGAGTATGTTGAACACGTGCAAAACTCTCTTCCACAAGCGGCTACGACGACTGATGAGGCAGTGATCCTGCAGAAGAAGCCCATAGATGTTGAACAAACGCATGATATGTCTGTTTTAGTTGGGATTGGTCGCGAAATCCTTATGCTGCTGAAGTGCATTTTAGCTTTAGTTTTTTTAGTGGCAGTTGGGATTGTCTACATTGTAGCAAGACTTTCATAAATTAATACCTTATGTGGTAGCATGCATGTCGTATAATTAACTAATTATGTTCTAGATTTTAATATGGTATGTATGTCATGTAATGTAGATGAGACGACATTGGATGTACAATGCTGATCGCCGCTCCCAAGAGTTTATTGAGGGCGTGCTTCTTTCTTACGTGTGGCCGAGGCAAACAAACACGATGGTTTCATGTGCTGCCCATGTGCTATATGAAAGAATTTGAAGGAATATGTTAGCTCAAGGAGTCTTTATTCACACTTGTTGAAGTCGGGTTTCATGCCAAACTATATTTGTTGGGCGAAGCATGGAGAAACCAAGGTTGTAATGGAAGAAGGTGAAGAAGAACAATGGGACGATGATGACATTATTGCTGAATATGTTGCCTTCAATGACACTGCAATGGGGGAAGCTGAAGAAGATGTAGTGGCAGAAGATGAGCCCGCTGATGATCTTGGTTAGGCCAGTCGTGACGCACAAAGAGAATGCGAAAGTAAAAAGGACAAGATCAAGTTCGAGCGCATGCTACAGGATCACAAGAAATTGCTATACCCAACTTGTGATGCGGGACAGAAAAAGTTGGGTACCACACTGGAATTGCTGCAATAAAAGGCAAAGAATGGTGTATCTGACAAGGGATTTGGGGAGTTACTGAAAATCCAAAAGAAGATGCTTCCAAAGGATAATGAATTGCCTGTCACTACGTACGAAGCAAAACAGGTAGTCTGCCCTTTGGAATTAGAAATCTAGAAGATACATGCATGTCCTAATGACTGCATCCTCTACCGTGGTGAGGAGTACGAGAAGTTAGATGCATACCCAGTATGTCATGCATCGTGGTATAAGATCAGGCGAGATGACCCTGGTGATGTTGAGGGCGAACGTCCCACGAAGAAAATCCCTGCCAAGATTATGTGGTATGCTCCTATAATACCACGCTCGAAACGTCTGTTCAGAAACAAAGACCATGCAAATTTGTTGCGATGGCACAAAGAAGACCGTAAGGTAGACAATATATTGAGACACCCTGCTGATGGGTCCCAGTGAAGAGCAATCGATAGAGAATTCCCGGAGTTTGCAAATGACGCAAGAAACTTAAGGTTTGCTTTAAGTACGGATGGTATGAATCCTTTCGGGGAGCAGAGCAGTAGTCATAGCACTTGGCCTGTTACTCTATGTATCTACAACCTTCCTCCCTGGTTATGCATGAAGCATAAGTTTATTATGATGCCAGTGCTCATCCAAGGCCTAAGGCAACCTGGCAACGACATCGATGTGTACCTAAGGCCACTAGTTGAAGAACTTCTACTTTTATGGAATAGACCAGGTGTACATGTGTGGAATGAGCACAAACAGGAGCACTTTGACCTATGAGCATTGTTGTTCATAACAATCAATAATTGGCCTGCTCTAAGTAATCTTTTAGGACAATCAAATAATGGATATAATGCATGCACGCACTATTTCGATGACATTAAAGGTATATTCTTGAAAAAATGTCGAAAGGTTGTGTACCTTGGCCATTGTCAATTTCTTCCTACGAATCACCCCCTAAGAAAGAAAGGCAGACCACCAGACCAAGCCGGGCAACCGAACTGGTGAGGATGTACTCAATATGGTCAAGGATGTGAAAGTAGTATTTGGAAAGGCACATGGCAGTGATCCTATTCCGAATGATGCTGACAGTCATGCACCCATGTGGAAGAAGAAGTCCATATTTTGGGAGCTACCCTATTGGTAAGTCCTAGAGGTCCATAGCGCGATCGACGTGATGCACTCGACGAATAATCTTTGTGTGAACCTGCTAGGCTTCATGGGTGTGTATAGGAAGCCTAAGGACACACTTGAAGCATGATAGGACCTGCGGTGTTTGAAAGAACGAGACAACCTACATCCAGAGAAGATAGATGATGGACGCTATTACTTAAGTCCTGCCAGCTACACTCTTAGCAAAGAAGAGAAGGAAAGCATGTTTGAATGCCTAGCAAGCATCAAGCTACCATCTGGATTCTCCTCGAATATAAAGGGTATAATAAATGTGCCAGAGAAGAAATTCCTAAACTTAAAGTCCCATGACTGCCACGTGCTCATGACGTAATTGCTTCTAGTTGCATTAAGAGAAATTCTACCTCCAAATGTACGTCTAGCCACTGTGAAGCTATGTGCATTCCTCAATGCAATTTCTCAGAAGGCAATCGATCCAATGGATCTAGCTAAACTATAAAATGATGTGGTTCAATGTCTTGTCAGCTTTGAGTTGGTGTTCCCTCCTTCCTTCTTTAATATCATGACACACCTCCTAGTTCACCTGGTCAAGGAGATTAGCATTCTCGGTCCTATGTTCCTGTACAACATGTTCCCCTTTGAGAGGTTCATGGGAGTCCTAAAGAAATATGTTCACAACCATGCTTGGCCAGAAGGAAGCATCGCCAAGGGCTATGGAATAGAGGAGGTCATTGAGTTTTGTGTTGACTTTATTCCTGACCTTGATCCGTTTGGTGTTCCTGAATCGCAACACGAGGGGAGACTAAGTGGAAAGGAGACACTAGGGAAGAAAACATATATTGGTATGCAGGACAATTATTTTAATAAAGCACACTACATAGTTTTGCAAAACTCCTCATTGGTGGATCGTATATCAAGACACAAAGAGTTGTTCCGATCCGAGTTTTCAGGGAAGCCTGAAGCTTGGATTACGGGTCAGCACATGGAAGCTTTCAGCGACTGGTTACGAAAAGAATGTTAGGGTGATGAGAGTATTGATGAGCAACTGTATTTGTTGGCTAGGCATCCATCATGGCATATCCTCACATACAAAGGGTACGAGATAAATGGGAATACATTTTATATAGTGGCCCAAGATAAAAGGAGCACCAACCAAAACAGTAGTGTCCGCATAGATGCCACCGACCCTAATGGAAATAAGCAAACATATTATGGTCGCATAGAGGAGATATGAGAACTAAACTATGCACCTACTTTTAAGGTACCTGTGGGGGTATTAACCCCTATACCCTTACGGCTAAGCTTGGGCTGGCCCGGATCGATGGGTTCAGTCCACCCGAAAGACGACGTGCGGCCCAGTTAACCTGATCGGAGTCCCGCACAAGGAATCAAGATGGATTTGGCGACCAAGCAGGATCCTGGTCGGTTAGAATAGGAATCCTTATCCGGCCATATATGGCAATTGTAACTGACTAGGATTAGTTTCCAGATCTGTAACCCTGCCCCCCGGACTATATAAGGCGGGCAGGGGACCCCTCTAAAAAACATCTCTCATTGACATACAGCAATACAAAATCAGACGCAGGACGTAGGTATTACGCCTTCTTGGCGGCCGAACCTGGATAAAACCTCGTGTCTGTCTTGCGTCACCGTCTTGTTTGGGGCTTGCGCATCTGTCTGCCAATAATCTACTACCTTGGGCATACCCCTAGGTAGACTGCTGACCATATTTCGTCGACAGTGGCGCACCAGGTAGGGGGTGTGCGTACTGCTCTCCAAGCAAACAAGATGGTCATCATCTCCGGCTCCATGGCTACGTCCAACGGCCTCACGTTCACCGTCGGCCAGATTACCTGGACCACCGGCTCCGACGACTCCATCGCCGTGACCATGGAGGAGGCGTGGATTCAGCCTGCGCCGACGCCTACTTCACCTGCATCGGCTACGGCTCCGACCACGGTGAACGCGGCTCCGACCACGGTGAACACGACTCCGACCACGGTGAACACGGCTCCCACCACAACGGATACGGCTCCAACCACGATGGACCTGGCTCCGACCACGGGACATCTGGCTCCGACCACACCTACAGCCACGCCGACAACCCGTCATCCGCTTCCCTGCTACAGAGGAAAGTAGATCGACAACACCGACCTGTTCAACTCCGTTGATCGGGTCGGCATCCAACTCGCTGAAACCCTGGCTCTGGTAAGTACGATTCAAAGCCAACCTAACGAGCAGGTAACAGCTCCCCACAACAGATCTATCCGACCAGTTCAGACCAGTCGCCCTGCGCGACTTGGAACAGATCTTGTGGTCGTATCAACTCCTGAGGGGCGTTTTGCTCGTCGCCGGCCAGCCATCGCAATGGGTCTCCAACTCTGCGAGTACGAAGTCCCGACAGGGAACCACCAGGTCCAGCCCTATGGCCTGCAAAACGCTGCCTCCTGCTACGCGAACAACCTGCGACGCCGCTCGGATCTGTGTCCTATACATCGATCTTGGCCGAAGCCATGCAACGTCGTCAACATGGTCCGGATTGAAGATTATCAAGAAGGATCCGTCCACACAGTCCAAGAGGGTGACTCCAGCTCCTCATCTGGCATCGCGTCCAACGCATCTGTCCACACCAAGCTTCAGCGTCACGAAGATGAAGGCGTCAAATACGATCTGGATCTACCAGACCACGCCCTGGGTTTCCCCCAATTTCCGTCTTTCCCGCCAAGACGAGGGGATTTGATCCATGTTGTCAGCAACGACGAGCCGCCAGCAGTTGGCAAAACAGAACAAGAAAAGACTGCACGCGAAGCACGCAATATTGACCGGTTTAATCGCCGGCAAATCGAAGCTGAAGCAGACCAGGAGGCACGACGCATAAGGGTCCAACCACGTGACCTCAACAATGCTTTCGACAGGGTGGGGGACAAACAAGTCTTCAAGACCCCAAGCGCCAACGTAGCCGTCGCCATGGCGACAATACAGCGGCTGCCCAACACTCCCAAGACCCAAGCGATCCGTGATGACATACAAGCTTATCTAACAGCTGCCATGGCTCAGACCGCAGAGATGAATCAAGCCCGGGCTCCATCCGTTTCTGTTGAATCAAGCCACAGCCGCCAATACTCAAGTCGCTCACAGCCACTCAACCAATGTGGCTCGCGCAATAACGACCCATCGGACAACCGTCAAGGCGGAAACGGTGGTCATGATGGTGGTCGAGACGACAACCGCCGCCGGGAGGATAACCGCCACGACGTTCGAGGCGACAACCGCCGAGATAACCGCGACAATCGCCGTGATAACCACGGTCACAGGGCTAATCCAGATGGCAATCGAGATCGCCGCGATGGCAATAACGATCTCCGCCATTACCTCATCGGACGTGATCTGCGCGCTCGCATCAACCAGAGAGCCAACGATCGTGCATCCCATGAAAGCTATCGCCGTATGGAATATGACACTGCCCACGGCCCGCCGGGTTTGAAGCAGTTCACTCCACACCTTCGCCAAGTCATATGGCCCAAGAATTTCAAACTTGAGAAACTTCAGAAGTACGATGGCAAGGAAAACCCTGAATTATGGGTCATGCTCTACGAAACTGCGTGCCGCTCAGCCATGGCTGACGAGCACGTCATGTCTAACTACTTCCCAGTCGCTGTTGGTCATGCAGGTCACCAATGGCTGGTTAGCTTGCCAGCGAACTATTTTGACTCTTGGCAGGAGCTCAGGCAGGCCTTCATCGACAATTTCATCGCTACTTGTGAACAACCCGGCAACAAGTACGACCTGCAACAGATCCGAGATCGGAAGGATGAACCACTGCGCGAGTACGTTCGGCGTTTCTCGGAGATGCGCATCAAGGTTCCATCAATCTCCGACAACGAAGCAATCGAGGCTTTCATCACCGGCCTCCGGTTCCACGACGCCCTAAGAGACAAGCTCCTCCGGAAGAGACCCGAATCAGTAACAGCGCTTTTGGCCACCGCTAAGAAATACGCGGACGCTGACGACGCTAAAAAGATAATCGTTGAAGAAGCAACAAGGGTTCCACGCTCCGACCACCCTCCACACCGCGACGATTACCGCGGCAATCGTGGTCGGAACGACAATTTTGACCGCCGCAACCAGCGCAACGACTCCCACGACCATCGTGATCAACGTAATCAGCGGCGCAACCGCCGTGACGATTACAGGAGCAAGCGCGCTCGGGAAGACGACGGCGAGGTCAATACCGTGAAAAAGGGCAGCGGACATCGTAACTACGAGGACGACTACGCCAAAGCATTGAAGGGGCCCTGCCAGCTCCATCCTAAGTCGAACCACACCATGGAGAATTGCCACGTCCTCAAGACTATCTACACGCATCAACAGGCTCCGGATACGTCCGACAAGCCTAACGACGCAGGGGAATAGCGCAACGAGGACAACGACGACGACGATGCAGACCCTCGTCATAAATACGTCAAGCCGACTGATCGCGTGCACACCATCATCGGCGGCAAGGTGTCCATTGAGACCAAACGAGAACGCAAGCTGCTCGCCCGCGCTTGCTTGAACGTGGCAAACACCGACAACCTTCTCACCGATCCGCGTTTTCCTCCGTGGTCTCACCATGAAATCTACTTCAGCAGGAAGGACCAATGGGCCGCCATACCCGAGCCAAGGCGTTTTCCCCTGGTCCTCGATCCTTGTATCAATAAGGTTCAATTCGACAGGGTACTGATAGACGGTGGCAGCTCCATTGATATACTGTTCAAGAACAGCCTGCCCACTCTGAAAATAGCCCAGGCAGACCTGAAGCCGTACGAGGCACAGTTCTGGGGCGTTCTCCCCGGACAGAGCTCCACACCTCTCGGGCAGATCACGCTACCTGTGCAATTTGGGACTCCGGACCACTTTCGCACCGACTACGTCAACTTCGTGGTCGCTGATTTCGACGGCACCTACCATGCTATTCTTGGTTGACCGGTGCTCACCAAGTTCATGGCCATACCTCATTACAGGTATCTGGTGCTCAAGATGCCTACTGAGAAAGGAGTTTTAACCCTCAGGGGCAACGTATACGCAGCTTATACCTGTGAGGACGACAGCTTCAAAATAGCAGAGGCCCACGACCTCTCTATTCGCATGGCCGAGACCATGCTCGATGCTAAGAAGACCTCGGCCGATCACCTGGAGATCCCAGAGCTCGAGGCTCCGCGCAAGAACATCAGGTCCAAGGAGCACAAGACGATCCAGCTGGTCGAGGGCGATCCCAGCAAAACGGCCCTCATCGCGGCCGACCTGGATCCCAAATAGGAAGACGCGCTCGTCAGGTTCTTGAGGGGCAACGTGGATGTGTTTGCATGGAAACCTTCCGACATGCCCGGTGTACCTCGGAACTTGATTGAGCACTCCTTAAATGTCAACAGCAAGGCCAAACCAATCAAGCAGAAGCTACGATGGTTCGCTCGCGACAAAAAGGAGGCGATTAGGGTAGAAGTTACACGGCTTTTGGCAGCCGGATTTATCAAAGAAGTGTATCATCCGGAATGGTTAGCCAACCCGGTTCTTGTACGCAAAAAGAATAATGAATGGAGAATGTGCATTGATTACACTGATCTCAACAAACACTGCCCTAAGGACCCCTTTGGCTTACCTCGCATAGACGAGGTCGTAGATTCAACCGCCGGTTGTGAGCTGCTTTCCTTTCTCGATTGCTACTCTGGTTATCACCAGATCGCTCTCAAAAAGGACGACCAGATCAAGACATCTTTCATCACGCCTTTCGGCGCCTACTGCTACACGACTATGTCGTTCGGGCTCAAAAACGCCGGTGCTACCTACCAACGCGCTATACAGGCCTGCCTCAACGACGAGATAAAAGACGGCCTCGTCGAGGCTTACGTCGACGATGTAGTTGTCAAAACCAAGGAAGCACATACCCTTGTTGACAATCTGGAACGCACCTTCGCAGCCCTTAATGCGTTCCAATGGAAATTAAACCCAAAGAAGTGCATCTTTGGTGTCCCTTCTGGCATATTGCTCGGCAACGTCGTCAGTTACGACGGCATACGCCCTAACCCAGAGAAAGTCAAAGCTGTCTTAGACATGAAGCCCCCAAAAAAGGTGAAGGATGTCCAGAAGCTTACCGGCTGCATGGCTGCTCTAAGCCGTTTCATATCAAGATTAGGAGAAAAAGGACTACCGTTTTTCAAACTGCTCAAAGCGTCCGAGAAGTTTGAGTGGTCGGAGGAAGCAGACGCTGTCTTCACGCAGCTGAAACAATACCTCACGTCACCTCCGGTACTTACTACTCCCAGAGAAGACGAAACTCTCCTACTTTACATTGCGGCAACCGATCGGGTGGTTTCCACTACAATGGTGGTCGAGCGCGACGAGCCGGGCCACGCCTACAAGGTACAGCGGCCAATTTATTTCATTAGTGAGGTACTCAACGAATCCGAGACCAGGTACCCACAGATTCAGAAACTGCTCTACGCCATACTGATAACATCCCAAAAGTTGAGACATTACTTCGACGGATATCGTGTGGTGGTCATGACCGAGTATCCTTTGGGGGACATCATTCGCAATAAGGATGCGAACGGGCGCATTGTCAAATGGGCAATGGAGCTATGCCCCTTTTCCTTGGAATTTGCAAGCCGTACTACAATCAAGTCCCAGGCACTCGTCGATTTCATCGTCGAGTGGACAGATTTAAGCACGCCTGCCTCTCCGGGATCCGACGAATATTGGACGATGTACTTCGACGGTTCTCTCAACATTGACGGTGCAGGAGCAGGAGTTCTTTTCGTGTCACCATCCAAGGAGCAGCTCCGGTACGTCCTCAGGATTTATTTCCCAGCATCTAATAATGCCGCCGAGTATGAAGCATGCCTGCATGGTCTACGCATTGCGGTTGAGCTTGGAGTTAAACGTCTCTATGTCTACGGAGATTCGGCTCTGGTCATCAACCAACTCAACAAGGACTGGGACACGACCAGTGAAAAGATGGACGCATATTGCAAATCGATAAGAAAGCTGGAAGGCAGGTTCTATGGCATCGAGTACATACACGTGGTCCGGGACAAGAACCAGGCAGTGGATGCGTTGTCAAAGTTAGGATCATCCCGAGCCAAAATCCCACATGGCGTATTCGTCCAAGACCTGCTCACGCCCTCCATTGAAGATGAAGATTCAACGACCGACAAAGTTTCAGACCAGTAATTAGTGGCTACGGTTCCGGCGCCGAGCACAACCGAGCCGCTTCCGACCACTCATGAGACGGACTGGAGAACACCTTTCATCAAGTACTTAATAGATGGTAGCGGTTATATCGATCGAATAGAAAATGAGCGCCTGATGCGTCGTAGTAAGCAGTATCTGCTCGTCGATGGCAAGTTATGGCGCAAAAACGCTAAGGAGGAAATCCTGATGAAGTGTATAACCCAGGAGGTAGGCGAGCATCTCCTAGACCAAATCCACTCTGGCTCCTGCGGCAACCACGCGGCCTCAAGAACACTGGTCGGTAAGGCTTTCCGAGCAGGGTTCTATTGGCCGTCAGCAGTGGCCGACGCAGAGAAGCTAGTCCGCCGCTGTGAGGGCTGTCAGTTCTTCTCCAAGAGAATCCATGTACCAGCACATGAGATCCAGACGATTCCAGCCTCTTGGCCCTTCGCATGCTGGGGACTGGACATGATCGGGCCTTTCAAACCAGCTCCTAGGAAATTTACATGCGTCTTCGTGCTAATTGATAAGTTTTCTAAGTGGATAGAATACATGCCTCTGGTACAGGCATCCTCAGAGAAAGCTGTCACATTCCTCGACCAGGTCATCCACCGTTTCGGCGTGCCCAACAGCATCATTACTGATCTGGGTACTCAGTTCACCGGGAACGCTTTTTGGGACTTCTGCGATGAAAGGAGCATAGTTGTAAAATACGTCTCGGTGGCGCATCCTAGAGCTAATGGACAAGTCGAGCGGGCAAATGGCATGATCTTGGACGCATTGAAGAAGAGGATGTACAGAGAAAACGATAAAGCTCCTGGAAGATGGCTCAAGGAGTTACCAGCCGTGGTCTGGGGCCTCCGAACTCAGCCCAGTCGTAACACCGGCGTCTCACCATATTTTATGGTTTATGGCGCTGAGGCAGTCCTCCCACCATATAGCTTTCAGATCAGCACGGGTAGAGAACTTCGACGAAGGCAAGGTCAATGAAGTACGGGAGCTAGAAGTCAACAGCGCAGAAGAGAAAAGGCTTGACTCTTGCGTACGCATGGCCAAATACCTTGCTGTTTTGCGCAGGTACTACAACAAGAACGTTAAAGAGCGTTTCTTCGTGGTCGGGGACTTAGTCCTGAAGTGGAAGACGAACCAGGCTGGTGTCCACAAACTCGCAACCCCATGGGAGGGACCCTTCATGATCAAGGAAGTCACACGTCCAACGTCTTACAGGTTAGCTCATCTGGACGGCACGGACGTACCGAACTCATGGCACATCGACAAGCTTAGACGTTTCTATGCTTAACTACTGAGATATGTACTCTACTTGTATTTTCGATTTACTTTACTAAAGCAACTATGATTTCTCCGACCACTCTAATGTGTCACTCCGAATTTTATGGTTATTCTAACTTAAGCCAGTACAAGCCGACCACCACTCCTTCTATGGTTTTCGGAGCAGGCCCTGTCTCCGGTTCCTCCCAACACGTGCACGGGATCCGCTCTCTACGTTGCGGGTGATCGGCAGGTCCCCCCTGGTTTGACTTGTCTGCGTCCACATGTGCACAGGTCATAGTACCTCACACTCCGACCACATGCCAGACTAGGGCCGCACAAACTTTTCAGGATGACGTGTCGAGCAAAACGGTACAACTAAACAGAACGTTAACACGTTCCCACTTAGTTACACCAACAAAAAATTTCAAGCTTAAAGTACGTTTTGTATAAAACAAACAAGCTTATAATGATATACAGTTACGTTATTACAAGCTTGCCTGAAAAGGCTCAAGTTTACAATAACACAACTATGTCCTCCTTCTACAGCTCTAAGCCTATTACATTGGCTGGTCGGGGCGCATGGCATTTACTGCTCGCCGCCTCTGATACCCTACTCGAGTCTCGGGGACTCTTGAGCTAGTCAAGCTGAAGGGGATGGCCCTGCCGGTGCCTGGCTGGTCGAGACCGCAGGCTTCGTTGGTTGGCTTGCAGCTGATGGCATTTCCAGCTGGCTTGTCGATGGCATACCCTGCACAGGTGCTGTCCCACCTCCGCACAGGTTAATATCGCCAATTATCTTTGACGACAAATCCAGCTGGGCCGTCCGAAGCTCTTTGGCCTTGTCTGGGTCTATCTCCTTTGGGTACCCAGCCTCCAAGCGTTTGAGATCGATCAGGGGGTAGTGAGCACACACCATGCTTAGCACATGGGCACCCGTGTACTCACCCGCCTCCTTTACGAAGTCTTGGAACCATCCCCATGCTTGCTTGCATCTCTCGACCAGTCCGAGCTGGGGCATCCTTAGCTCTTCCTCTGTGAGCGCCGGATCGATAAGGTCGAGGACGGGCACAATGCCAGTTGCCATTTCTTGGCACCGCTTGTTCCACGTGTCCCGCTCCTCGGTGGCCTTAAGGCATTGTGCTTTCCAGTCATCACGCTCCTTGATCACAGCCTCCAGGTGCCTCTTGGCATTGACTTTCAAAACTGAAAGTAGTACAAGACATCAAATGTGATGACACGACAAGGCAAGGTGGGCAATAGAATGAGAAAGGTGGTCTGGAGTGCTTACTTTTCAGGTCGTCCTTCATTCTGTTAGTGTGGTCTTGGAGTTCCGACTGGCTGCGTGCCAGTTTCTCGTTGACCTCCTTTAGGCGACCACATTCTGCAAGCACACGGCTGTTCTCCCCCTGGAGGCGGGTCACTTTAGCTTCTAAACCTGCATTACAGCTATTACTGCCAAGAACACAATAACACAAGTCCCGCACTTGCTATGATACGGTGAAAACTTACCTGTTCTCTCCCGCTCTTTGTTTTTGAGCTGGCCGACCAGGTTTTGGTTATGTGCTTCTCGGTCGGCCCTCTCCTGGTCGGCGGCTTCAAGTTGGTGCCGTAGGCGTTCCACTTCAGTCGTCAGCTCCTTATTGGTCGTCGTGATTCCTTCTATCTGGTCGAAGCACCTTTTTCGATATCTTGCAGTTTTCATCAAGTCCTGCATTCAGACAAGCTACGTCAGACGGTTCGACTACACAACAGGGTCAAAGAACTCAAGCCAAATATACCTGGACTTCGGTCACCAGACGCTTGGCCACCCGTTCGACTCTTAAGGTCTCTTCGACCTTTGGGATTTCCTCGTGCATGACCCATTCATCGTTCCGATAGCGCGACACATATACATGTTGTCGCCTATCTTGGGGACGGCCCAGGACTTCTTCCACTTCTTCCTCTTCAGCCTCCTGTTCGGGAGGCGGCACTGGTCTGGAGTTCGCAGACTCCACGACCACCAGGGCTCTCCCACGAGCCGTCACGTCGGCAACCATGTTCTGGGCAACTTCTAGCTGCTGCCCCTCGGCTAGATCCAGCTCCCTTGGCGCCGTGGTATCCGCCTCAGCAGGGTTCGTGCTTGGAGCACTTGTATTCTGCTCGGTTGTCTTCTTGACCAGCTGCTCGGGGACTGGCGTTTGGTCGTCCGCCTGCTGAGGCCTAGGCGGAGTCCCTGCCATGGGCTCCTCCACGGCTGGGTGCTGGGTAGTTTGTCCCGCCGTTGTTGGTGAGGACGTTCCGCACCCAGCTAGCTGGTCGGGGCTTTCGGTGGATGCCGATCTAACGCATTCAGAGACAAACTCAGAAGACAATAGCAACCAATGCAAAATGCAAGCTTACATAAAAAACATAGATACTTACAGTTTCAACTTGCGGAAGGATGTGGCGAAGGAATGTCTCCTCGACCGCCCCTGCTCCGCTTCCTCGGCAGTTTCCACCGGGACTTTTTCAACCTCCGGTACGGGCGTCGGAGTATGATGTGGCATGTTTCCTTCGCCTGTCCTCTGTGTCGCAGTGGTCGGTGCTGTGACAACTGCTGGCCCAGAGGAGCCACCCTGCTCCGTCGGTCCCACCTGCCTTCTCCTCTTTCGGGGGACAAGCCGGAAGATGTCTGCATCCTCTGCTTCGTCATCCGACAGGGGGAAGATGGCTTGACGTCGTTTGCTGGCAGCCGGATGCTTGCCAGCGGCTCTGGTCAAGGCGTCCTCTATGGTCTCGAGAACCGCCCAGTGAACGTCGTCGGCCCTGGCGCTGGTCTGGGCGGCTGGGCCGGTAGCTTGCGGCCATTCTACACCGGGGGGAGGCGACACGAACACTTCTGCCCGGTCACGGCCATTACACTGAGACACAAAATGAAGGAAAAGACAGTTATTTTCTTGATACAACATGACTCTACAGTTAAAAGGAGGCGTCATTTACCTTTGGGGGAGGTCGAGCCAGCTTGAAGGCGTGCTCGATGGCGTTCAGTGCAACATAATTGGGATCGGCCAGGTTGAACAGCTCTCCAATCCTGGCCTTGATCTCCATCTTGTCGAGCGGCTCCTTCCTGGTCCTCGTTGGATCAGCGCCTCCTTGGTACTCGAAGCCAGGATGAATCCTTTTCTGGCAGGGCTGAATTCTTCGGCTGATGAAGTTGCCGACCACGCTCGGGCCATCAAGCCTTCCCCAAGGGATCATCCCGAGCAGTTCGGCGATCTGCTCCAAGTTCTCGGGCTTCTCCGACCAGCTACTCTTCTTCTCTGGAATCAGCCCCACATCGCACAGAGTGATGGTGTTCGGCTCTTCATGGATGTAGAACCACTTCTTGTACCACTCGTCCAATGAGGTGTTCCAGGGGCAGTGTAGGTATTGAGCCTTCATGCCGTCACACAGGTTCAGGTAGACGCCTCCGGCGATCTTCGAGCCACCGCTCCCTTTCTTCCGAAGACAGAACAGGTGGCGAAAGAGGTCGAAATGGGGCTGGAAGCCACCATAAGCCTCGCAGAGATGGATGAAGGTGGAGACAAGAAGAATCGAGTTGGGATGCAGATTGCAAATCCCAATCTCGTAGTACAAGCAGAGACCCTGAAGGAAAGGGTGCACTGGAATCCCAAAACCCCATTTGAAGAAGTCTTCAAAGACCACAATCTCACCTGGTTGTGGATCGGGGAAGCTTTCTCCTTCCGGCGCACGCCATCCCGCAAGTGCCTTGTTGTGGAGCACTCCCATGGCGACGAGGTCCTCGATGGTCTGCTCATTGCTCCGCGATTTCCACCATTCCTTCGCCATGACCCCGCCTTTCTTCTGGGCGTCTCTCTTCGCCATTAGTTCGTCCTTACTAAGTGGGTGGATGCGGGAGACCGAGGGGATTGGCGATGATTTTTGGGGGAATAGGGTTTCGGCAGGAAGAAGAAGAAGGTTGTGGCGGCGGATGACAATGGGGAACGGTGTGAGTAACTTACCAGATCTACATTATATAAAACAAAGAGCACCGTCATTTCGTTCGCCCAAGAATATTGGGAGTCGTGCGCACGCGCCACAGACGGTTGTTCACACAACCTCGAAATCTGCGCCAATAAATGCGCTCCTTCGTTAACAGTGTACGCGCCTCTTCATTGATGGTGTAAGAGGTCCCACACTGACACACCTCAATACAGGTGTCAACCGACTGTTTGCAAAAAAAAAAGAGAGAAGAAGAAGACAGAATGACGTACTATACCTATTCACTTTTTTGACCAGACGTGTCAGACTGGACTTGGCAAAGAATAGAGAAAAATAAGTACACCAAATAATAATACAAGCAGCGCAAGTGATCGTGGATTTGCCCTGACCACTACTGTGCTCGGGGACTGCCCAGACCACTACTGTGCTTGGAACTGCCCAGACCACTTTTGTGCTCGGGGACTGCTCCGACCACGGCCGTGCCCGGGGACTTCTCTGACTATTACCATATTCAGGAACTGCTGTGACCACCGCTGTGCTTGGGTACTCTCCCGACCACTTCTTATAGTTTTGCTCTCCTCGGCTACATGTGATTTGTACTCACATACAGTTGAGAGACATTTATTTGGATCTTGCTACAAGGTTCATACTTCGCCTTCCAGCAAGCTCGGGACTACGGAGACCCTGGCACCACGTGCCTGCGTCACCTACCACCAGGCTCGGGGACTAAGTGGGCACACTTCACCTTGCGGTGAATGTGTTTGTTTAAATCGACCCCTGTGCTTTGAATGATTATAAGGATTATTAATATGCTCGGGGACTGCCCCGACCACTGCTTGAATAATGGTTCTCCTTGGCTACATGTGATTCGTACTCACATACAGTTAAGAGACATTTCTTTAGACCTTGCTACAACGCTCATACTTTGCCTTCCAGCAAGCTCGGGGACTACGTCGGTACGATGCACCTGCCGGTGCATCATGTTTTGCCTGTACGGCAATTCGGTTTTCAACTAAACTATGAATTCTTTTTAGACCCTGGCACCACGTGCCTACGTCACATACTACCAGGCTCGGGGACTAAGTGGGCACACTTCACCTTGCGGTGAATGTGTTTGTTTTTCGACCCATACGCTTCTGATGATCAAGGACGTCATGCTTCAAGACCACTTACATTTCTTTTCAGAAATACAAGTGGGCACACTTCTTGGGACAGAAATCTTTTTCTTTTTTCTTAAGAGCACCATACATTCTTCGGACAACCTACTTCTCCGGTGATGACAGTGGTCGGAGGCGTCAAGGATTCAAGCCTCGCTTGTCGGAGAAGGTTAAAATGGGGTGTCGCAGCATAATACATGATGCTCGGGGACTAGCTGTGGGGGTATTAACCCCTATACCCTTACGGCTAAGCTTGGGCTGGCCCAGATCGATGGGTTCAGTCCACCCGAAAGACAACGTGCGGCCCAGTTAACCTGATCGGAGTCCCGCACAAGGAATCAAGACGGATTTGGCGACCAAGCAGGATCCTGGTCGGTTAGAATAGGAATCCTTATCCGGCCACATATGGCAATTGTAACTGACTAGGATTAGTTTCCAGATCTGTAACCCTGCCCCCCGGACTATATAAGGCGGGCAGGGGACCCCTCTAAAAAACATCTCTCATTGACATACAGCAATACAAAATCAGACGCAGGACGTAGGTATTACGCCTTCTTGGCGGCCGAACCTGGATAAAACCTCGTGTCTGTCTTGCGTCACCGTCTTGTTTGGGGCTTGCGCATCTGTCTGCCGATAATCTACTACCTTGGGCATACCCCTAGGTAGACTGCCGACCATATTTCGTCGACAGTACCTTTGTTCAAGTGTCAATGGGTAAAGGCGACTGGAGGTGGGGTAGCAGTCAACAACCAGTATGGAATGACAACCGTGGACCTCAATAATATTGGGTACAAAGATGAACCATTTGTCCTTGCCAAGGATGTGAATCAGGTGTTCTATGTCAAGGATATGTCTACAAAACCGAAGAGAGAGAAAAACAACAATGACCCAATCAATGAGCCAAAGCACCACATAGTTCTTTTAGGGAAAAGAAACGTCGTCGGAATTGAAGACAAGTCAGACATATCAGAAGATTATGAAAAGGATAACCGAATTCCACCCTTCACAGTGAACAAAGACCCAAGCATCTAGCTAAATGATGAGGACACTCCATGGTTACGATGCGATCATAACCAAGGGATATACGTTAAGAAGAAGTTCACTACTGTGCCCGCTTGATATATATAGTGATGTATTAGACCTATTATGTAATAACTGCGACTTCAAATTTTTTTGCTGTGTTTTCATATTTTCTACGGTTTAAATGAATTTTCTGCTCGACGGTGGATTTTCCGTGGAGAATGTGTGATGAAAAACCAAATGATCAACGTTAATAAGATGTGAAAACTTATTTCCTGTCAAAAAGTAATAGTTTTAAAGATTTTAATCAAGTAGTATATTTTTGCATGGTGCAAATTATAATTATTATTTACACTATGTTAAATATTTATACAGTAAAATAAAAGAGTTTAGGTTACAAATTTTTGTTGTGTATAATAATGCAAAACTAAGTCTAGAAATATTTATTATAATTTTTTGGATGATATTTTATTTATTAGGCAATTAATAACTCTCTGCATATTTATATAAAAGAAATAAATAAAAAAGGGAAAACATTTGGAACCAACTGCAGCCCACCTTTACTCCCGGGTCGATCAACCACCCGGGACTAAAGGTTGGCTACGTTTTCGTGGCCCGCCAAAAAATAACTTTAGTCCCGGGTCATGGCTGCACCCGGGACTAAAGGTCAAACCTTCAGTCCGGATTCTTACCATCAGCCAGGACTAAAGGTTCTTTAGTCCCGGGCCATGGCTTCACTTTACCATAACTCGGGACTAAAGATTCTGTAGTCCCGGGTCGTGGCTTCACCCGGGACTAAAGATCCGCCAAATATATATCACCTCGTCTTCTTCTCCCCATCCATCGTCTTCATTCTTCGCCCGAGAGCCACCACGCCGCCGCCGCTCCCCACAGCCTCCAGACGCCTCCACGCGCCTCTCCCGTCTCTCGCCATCTCCACCAGCAGCCCCGCTCACGCCTCTCCCATTCGTGCACGACGCCTAGACCCAGATCCACCACCATCATCCACGCCCTCGCCCAGATCTGATTTGGATCCACCGCGGCCTCATCGCCATCGTCGATCCTCGTCCTCGTCGTCGTCCCCGTCGCATCCTCATCGTCGAGAGATCACCTCCAGCCATCCTCGTTGTCCTCCACGCTCGTCATCCTCGTCGTCGACTTGATTAAAACCTCCGGCCATCGTGCTTGAGTTGCTCACCGTGCTATATGTGAGCAACAATGTGTGTATATTTATTTGTAGATTTTATTTGTGTATGAGTGTGTGCTCGGACTGGCTCGCATTTGGTCGGTGGTGGGTGCTGCCGATGCGGCGAAGGTCGTTGCAGGTGGCTAGAATGTCATGCTCGCCATCCCTTTCAGCTTGGGTGTCACCGGTGCGGGGAGATTAGAGTTCTGCATGCTCCTGTTCACGGTCACGACTGCGAGGAGGGAAACGGCGACGACCACGGCTGCGGGGAGGGTGGCTTCGGTTGAGGAAAAACTTGAGCCCATGGCGGTAGCGGCAGATGCCTAGGGGCGTTGGTAGCTACGTCGAGCGCAAAGCAGTGCTGATGGCATTTGACGTGCCCAAGTGGGCATGGATGGCGTACAAGAGGCGTTCGATGGGCAAGTTGGCATTGGCTCGTTGGCTCTGCCGTTCGTCGCTTGGAACGCACGTACTAGTTGAACTTGCGGATGCTGGCCCCTAGATCCGAGACGTTCGATGGCATCCGTGACGTAGTAGCAGGGCACGTAGTTGTCGTACTCGGGCGGGCATACCTTCACCTCCTTGGCATGGACTAGTTAGAAAATTGTAGAAAATCCGTAATAGTTGAACTCGCGGACCGTGTTCAGCTCGGTGAGCATGTTCTCTGCCGAGCGGTAATGGACATCAAGGAGGAGCTTTGATTCTACGAGGGAGAGCGGCAACTATCGTGGAAGACCGTGTTCCCTTCCTCGTAGAATTGGAGCTCTTCCGTGGCCAAGTATGGTGCCGTCCGGTAGAGAAATGCTCGCCGAGATGATCACATAAGCAAGGTCAACTAGTATGGATGGTTATTTATTCATACGTCCCGATATCGTCGCAGTAGTCTGTCAATCACCATACCCAAACATAGTATATATATAAATATAAACGATAAATGATTATTATGTGTGTACACTCTCATTCTTCTATTAACCTACGGAAATATCATGTGAATTACTTACCTGCCACAATGACCATGGCCACGGCCATGAAAAATGCCAACGACACAACACTAGCAACCTTGTCGGCAAGCACCATTGTGTTGTTGGGACGAATTACTATATGGAGAGAAGCACTTGTTCCTCTCTGTCTGGATGGGTTCTTGTTCATTCATTGCTCTCCTCTTCCCCGCCGGATTATATATACCTAGAGTGCTGTTATTACATTTGTTGCATCAATATCTTACTTTTACCAAAGTCTTCTTTGACGAACTTTCCAGAAACCGTAGAGTAATCAATAGAGTCTACTGGAGTACAGATACAAAAATGATTTTTACAAATGTTACTATCCTTGAGGTGGCACGTCCTGCAGGAGTTCATTTTATAGATATAGTTTTTATTTTTTATAGATATATCTGGTGGTATAAAAGCTAGATGGCTGCCTCAAGAGACAACATGGATGAAGAAATGATGAATATTATCAACACCGGCACTCAATTTGCCGATGGTGACCAGCAGGATGTAGATGACGAGAGTCAATACCTGGCTCTTGAAGATAACCAAGAAAATATTATGCAAGAAAATACTGGCGAGGTATATATATTTATATATATATTTGAATATTATATTTATATATATATTTGAATATTATATATATATATATATATTTGAGCATCTATCATCTATTATGTGTACACATGATATTGATTTATTCTTTTTTATACGTAGTCCTCTGGATCAACGACCACAATGGCGAAAAGCAAAAAAATTCAAGGCCCGAAAAAGCCATTGGAGGGACGCTACATAATATCAGAATTCAATATCGAGACAGGCGAACCACTTGGTCCACATGTAAGGAAATTCGTGCAACACTGTGGGTGCCTTGTAAGGGACAGACTTCCGATCAGTGCCCATGAATGGAAGTAAAAGATCAACGAGCCTCATGTTAGTTTTGTCTCTGATCTTGATAAGAATTTAATTTGGGATGATATCCTTCAACATTTCATGTTGCAAGCGGATGATTATGATGCTATCAACGATGATGAATTGAAGGAACTAGTTCGAAAGTGGGCTATGAAGAAGATGGCCACACAATTCCAGAATTGGAAGAAATCCCTATACACGAAATACGTCAAGAAGAACCTAACACCCAATTTCAATACTAGCGGCCCGCTCGTGAAGTTGAGGCCCTACTGGAATGATTTTGTACAGTACAAGACGTCGGAAGCGGGTGAGAAGGAACCAAGAGAATGCCCAACAGAAGGTATACCACCATGTCATGGGATCAGGTGGCTACGCGACTGCCATTCCCAAGTGGGAGAAAATGAAAGCGAATATTCTTGCCAAGGGTATCACACCGGAATCACTCAATTGGCCCACACGCGCGAAGAATTAGTTTTTCGCTCATGGGGAAAGACTGGACCTAGAGACCGGGAAGCTGGTTCATGGCACAAAACTTGAAAGAGCAACACAAAGATTGTCTTATGCTCTACAAGCTAAAGCTATTGGTGCGTTCAGGCCCAATAGAGAGAAGGATGAACTGACGTATGCCCTCGGGACCATTGAACATAGTGGCCGAACGAGAGGTTTAGGACGGAACATTTCTTGGGAGCATGGTTTCTCTAATGACAGAGATACCTACAGAAGCCGATAGAGAAGGAAGGATGAGGATGTAGCACGGATCAACAGGTTGGAGGAATTGGTTCATGAGTCACGGGAGGCATTGCTTCAAGCATAGGAGTGCGAACAAGACATGCAAGTTAGAATGCATGACGAAATCAGAAAGCAAGTGCAAATAGCAATGAGTGCCCAAAGGCACGCATCAGATCTAGGAATCAACATTAATATTAGCCCCCTGATTAGTTGAAAAGCAGTTGTGCTTCCATGGAGTTGCCAAATCAAGATGACGCAATGCTACGTTTCCCCGTGGATGATATTACTACACCGTTTACATCATGTGAACTACATATTCCAAAAGAGAATGCCACAATCATGGTGGCTCTCGGTGTTTTTTCTCCTCCAGATCCTACTAAGACACCAAGAATCCATAGGGCAATAATACCACCTAGATATGTTAGCGTCTTAGTGGATAGAATTAACAAAGGTTTTAGTGATCTGCCTCTTGACATTCCAGGAGGTGATGAGGAGATGACTCTAGGAGAAGCAGAGAAGACATTCATACTATGGCGCAAGCGCTACATCATTATTCCCGGGGTCTCTAGTCCACCGTCGCCTCCTCAACTGCTAGATAATAGGTGAGGACAAAAGTAAACGAAATAATTTTTTCACAAATTTTCTATTAACATGCATGATTAATAATAACAATTTCTTATACCTAATTATTCTTTTTTGTAATTACACAGCAGGGCCTCCGCCAACCTAAGTCCAATTATTCAATCTCTAGATCATCATAGTGCTCCGGGCAATGATTATGCAACGCTGCCACCGCCGCCACCTCCAAGGAGGTCTCCAACGCCTCCAAGGAGGTCTCCACCGCCGCTACCTCCAAGTAGGTCTCCAATGCCTCCAAGGAGGTCTCCAACGCCTCCAAGGAGGTCTCCAGCTCCTAAGAGGTCCGTCCCACAAACGAAGCCATTGGCCCACCAGTCGGCAAAGAAGAAAGTCTCATCTAATCTAGTTATTCCCCGAAAACTATCTTACGAGAAAAGTGAAAAGGAATTAAAGGCTGAAGTACAAAAAGATGTGAAAAGTTTCTTCGAAAATGTAAGAAAGCAACGACAAGCGAAGGAGAACCCAGAAAAACCGTACTTCTACCTAGCTCTAGATCTTCTAAGAAAGAAGGTGGACCAGAAAAAGCAGGAATCTCAAAAGACCCGGTCAAAATTGGACTACGACCGCTCTCTCACCAAGTCATTTGAGGGGGCACAGAAAAAGACTAGAGCATGGAAAGGTGTTGCACAACTCGGACAACAATCGCAACAATCAGTCCCCCCTCTTGTCATTTGTAATGAATATGGTTCAAACTTAGACTTACCGGACGTCGATTTTGAGGAACTGGTTCAGTTTTACGAGGATACAGGTTTTGACCTTGCCCAAGTGCTGGCCGAAGGACCATCTGCTCAGAAAGTGGATCCTTGGAAGAAATTTGAACATGGAAAGAGTCTATACAACCCTGAGGCCTTAGGTGAACTGGGTACGCAAATGTACCTGCTAAACAAGTGGTACATGGCGGCGTGTAAACGGGGAGAGAACTTTGTTTCTGTCAGAATTAGAAACCAACATTACTTCCATGGCAATGACGTTATATATGTCGAGTTTGGAGAATTACACCAACTATGCCACCTGGACTCTCTCGACAAAAGTCTCATTAGCTGCTATTGTCTGTAAGTGTGATTATTTTTTACTATTAAAGTGTATATATATAAAGCTACATGTATATATATAAATTATATATCCTCACACTATATTTTTATATATGCAGATATGAGATGACAGAACTCAGAAAGAGATAGGATAACGATGTTGGTTTCGTTGATCCAAATGTCGTATTCAAACACCCTGATCCCCCGTCACCTGGATGGAAAGCTAGACTTGAGAAAAATCTCATGAGGTTCTTAGTGAACCAACAAAACAAGGACATACTATTCCCCTACAACTTTAAGTGAGTGTTAAATAATTAATGTCGATCATATGGACATTTGTTCAATTATTTGCTTACTAGCTAAGCTATCTCCCACATATACATATGTTGACTCTAGTTAATGTCGATCATATTTATGTAAAAAAAATATATGCAGCAATCACTGGATATTGATGGTCATCGATATGGCCAATAGTCGGTTACACATCATAGACTCATTAAGAAAAGGGCAAACAGAGTACCAAGACATGATTGATATTATCCAAGGGTAATTTGGTCTCTCTAGCAACTATATGTACCCTGATCTCTTAACTGCAATAATTATTAAAGGCCAAATTAATTTTTTTATTTTATTGGGCGCAGTGTTTGAAAAAGTTTCATTGAGGAACAACACATAAAACATTGCAAAGCGTCACTGGATGTAATCGCACACAAAGTAAGTACCAGCTACATTTATATATATATAATTCAATTAACACCATGCATGCTTTCAATTCATCGGATATTTTTTCTCGTAAAAGTGGGTTCTGAGGCAAGAACAGGGGGAACAACTACTGCGGATACTATGTTTGCGAGTTCATCATAGCGTACTCAAAAAGAACTCCTGAAGAGAACCTCAAAGTACGTTATATAAATATATTCATATATTTATAATTTCTTTTATTGCTAATATATATAAGTAATCACGTGACCAACACACACATATATATATATATATATATATATTAATACTTTTCCTTTAACTTTTATTGAAGACTCTATGGTTGAAGGAAAAAGTCATACGACGTGACCAACTAAAAGCAATTCAAGAGACCATAGCATGATTTCTTAATGACCAGGTCCTCAACCCTGCCGGCGAGTTCTACAATGACGTCAACGAAACATGGAAGCCAAACCAGATGGAGTGAATTTATTATCCCAAGGATATGATAGAATATACAATGCAAGCTTTATTTGTAATATATATATATATATATATATATATATATATATATATATATATATATATATATATATATATATACACACACACACACACATATTATATGTCCATAAAATTACGTACAATATATGTATATACATGTAATATATACGTTAGTTTCATACTTTAGTTTGTACAAAATGTTCGAACATTATAAACGTGTAGAATACGTATATTATTAGCAGCGTAGAATGCGTATTCGAAAACCAAAACGAATCATCAATTGAAAATAAAAATAAAAAAAAGAAAAAAAACTTTTAATCTAGGTTGGTAATACCAACAGGAACTAAAGGGACGACCCACGTGGTCAGACCGAGAGGCCTCTTTAGTCCCAGTTAGTATTACTAACCAGGACTAAAGATGGACATTTAGTCTCAGACGTGAAACCAGGACTAAAGAAGGGGCCATTTAGTCCCGGATTCGTACTCCCGGTTCCAAAACTGGGACTGAAGGGGTTGAGAACCAGAAGTACAGCTCATTTCTCTGCTAGTGATATCTCCAAGAATGCAGAAAGAGATGGTATGGCGGAGGCCACGACAGCCTTTGTTTCACTAATCCTTAGCAAGCCTTTATTTTCCTCAATCGATATCTTTGTTATCTGCGTAGGGCGTCCACGTTTGCTTAGAAGCTAGGTCTAAAAATTTCAACGTAAATAGTTAGATAAAAATTAGATGGCTACGAGAAAACAAAAAAAAAAACACAGAAGAAACCAAATCTACGTACCTCTAATAATATTTATAAATTACCTACCACTAATATTAAGAGAAATTAACCAACATCAATCTACGCATACTTCTAAATGTCCCATAACTGCCATTACAAAAAAAAAACTTCTTATACATATTTATTCACTACCACCACAACCATATTAAATAAATAAAGCCAAGCCAAACAAATATAACATAGTTTAGTAAATGCATAAGTTCATTACACATATATGCATTTTCAGAGATCAAAATTACTATTCGAATGATTTTGTGATGTTAAATGCAATAAAAGAGAAAGGAAACTAGGTGTCATCTCTGTCTAAGAATCGCTACATCTCTTTCTATATTTCACTTTGCAGTTCCATCTACATCGTCGTTTGTCCGTCCACTGACTACCCCATCCCGATCCAACTTACCGAGTCACCATCTCCGCTTGGCAGACAAGGAATATAATTTCGAGTCCACTAGTATGTACACCGCAAACATCAGAGTGCAAACTGCAATGCGTTGGCGACGGCGGCTGAGTGCCCAATTATCGTAGTGCCATGGATCCATCGAAAATTTGAGACGATTGTTACTTGGAGGCTAGCACCCAACGAGTAAAGAGCCTAGTTCCTAATGATTTGTAGGTAATTGACTATTTGCCTTGTATTATCGTTGAAAAATATTCCTTTGTTCATTCGCAAAAACAAAAAAAGAAAACTATTTCTTTGTTAACTACTCGATCAATGCTATAGGTTAGTGCCATGGGAGCATTATATGTGACTATCGTTCTATGTTCTAGATTGTTATGGCCTATTTTAGAGTTTAGAGCAAGGCCATAGATTTTGCTAGTACGATCCCGCGTGTATGTTATGACATGGCACGCTTGGTGATTTCATCAACTTTAATATCAACAGGGTCAGTGAGAATGTGCTCATAGCATGCACGAACAGAGCTGAATGCGCATGCAAATACAGTGTGTTTGGTGAAAACGTCGTATAGTACATTAATTAGTAGGTGCTATCAGCATCCGGCATAGTACTAGAACTGCATATGTTAGGAGGTGCAGTCATGGGCAGATGTAAGTCAGGCCAGCGTTTCCTAGCCACCTGCAGCAGAATCAGGAGGGAAGAGTGGCCTGGGTACATCGCGGGCCGGCAATCCTAGCAGGCCCGGGCCTCATGTTCTAAATAATGCACCGTACATGCGGGCCTCAAATTTTATCTCGGTGAGCCCATGGATTCCTTTCTTGCCACTGTTTCGATTTCAGGACATGATTAACACTACAAGCTAATGCCCAATTTTCATAGGCATTAATTGCCATGAAGTTATGCAGTGGGTATGAAGATATTATATTCGATAGGAGAGCTAATTAACTCCATAGTCCATAGAGTGATACATATATGCGGCCGGCCAAGCCTCAATAGAGTACCCTACTGGTCTTGGACATGCTTTTTGGGTGAGATGGCCTCAATAGCACTACCCAAAGGCCATGTGGCTCCAATGAAGTACTGGCCACGCTTCACCTTGGACACCAATGTGATCCTGTTCATTGGATGCAATGCTACAGCAGAAGCAAACAGTTCATATCAACATGAGTGATTAACAACAGAAATCAGAAAGAAAAAAAAGAACTTGTCAGTGTGTATAGTTGTAAATACAAAGAGAATCGATGCCACCTACCGAATCCATTAACAAGCAAAGTGTACTGGTATGTAAGATCCATGCATGTGTAAGGCACATCGTCGCTGCGAACATTCGGGTATTCAACTGCTGCTTCCTTGACGCTCAACCGGCAAGCCTTGCATGCAGCAGCTTTGAACATGGCAGGAGTGACCTCGGCACTGGGAGCTTTGCTATCTATGAACCCAACATTTGCGGCAAGGTAGTAGAAGGCCGACGCGGCGTAGATGGTGTCCTGCCCTGCTCCGCCTCCCCCGTTCCACACGTACGCCGTCAAATGTGCAGTTCTTCGTCTTGCACGGTGCGTTCAGCTTCAGCGCCTTGGCAATCTCTTGACTACACCTGTCATATACTGCGCCTTCTGGCGCCGCAGTTGCATCATATTCCTCACCATGGTAGCTGTACTTACCTTCACAAAAATGGAGAAAAGGAGAGCTAATCATTCATGCCCCAAGGATGCCCTTGGAAACATCTGTGTGAAAGTCTGTCAAAGAAAAGCATACCACTAAACCCACGGAGGATGCAGAAACTGAATGGCCCGTTCTTCGCCTTCAGAATCTCTAGGCGTGATGCAACAGCACCGTAGCGCAGGTAACTGCAAGGACAAGGTCCTGGATGACCACTCGCAGCACTGATTTCGAATATGCTATGCAGAATATAATGATCTTTTTTTTTCTCGATCGAGTAAATACAGAGTGTGCAGAATGCCCAGGTTGTGCAGCAACAAACTGAAGCCATCAGTGTCCATAATGGTTCAATTCAAGTGAGCAGCTTTCAAAACCTGCCAAGCCCCACTCCAGCTAATGCAATTGTACAGTTCCCGGCTCCAAGGATTAGATCAGAGATCTATAGTCCCAGTGTGCCCTCTGATCCCCTCGTTGCAGTGGTTCCATCCATTCTGAAAGAGGTACTGAATTTCATATCTATCACACCTGCATCTAACTTTCTTTCCTTTCTGAATCTGTTAGTTATTGATCATGGCACATTGATTCCTACCTATTTTAATGATCAACGTCTCCTCATACATGTCGCCTTTCTTCTCTCTCCACAGATTGGGGGATCATCTCTTGAGAAGATTGTCTTGGACTACGTCACCTCTGACGAAGAAGAGGTTGATACAACAATGGGGGATGCTGATGCAGAGTTTGGAGAAGCTGAAGCAGAAACTGAAAATGAGGATGAAGAAGTTGAGATCCTGGATGAAGCTCCTGCTGTTTTCCAGACCCCACGCAAGAGAAAGAGCCTGAAGGTTAAGGAGAAGTTGGATGATAGCTTTCTGAGGCGTAGCAGAAGAATTGCAAACAAACTTGGAGGTTACAAGGATGCTGCAAGTGCCAAGGCAACCAATCAAGTTAAGGAGACATTCACTGCAGAGGAAGCTGTTGTTGATCCCACCCCCTGGCCATCATTCCAGGACCTTCCAACTATGGAGCTGCACCACATCTCTCCAAAGAGATTCCGGAAGGAAATGCAACTGGTTTTCCTACAGATCCAGCCTGAGGCTGCTTCTGTTGCTCTTCTTGAGAAAGACAATATAGATGAGTAGTATCACAGATTTGTCTCTATGTGCACCTGCTAAGGTGCTTTTGTTGCTCCAAAGTTATCCATGTTTAGATGTCTGTCGGTTGTCTAGTCCCAGGTCCCAGTCTATGTACTGGAACAATAAGATCATGTACTATTGCATCCTTTGCTATTTTAATAATCCTGGGAAGTGTTTGGGTTACCTGTCTCTTATGCTTGTGTTCCTTGTTAATGCTAATGTTGCTTTTCATTTCTTTATGGTCTTGATTCCTATCTCTGAACCTGGTTATGTGAGTCTCGATACAAATACAATGCCCTCTACTCTCATCCTCTGTAATCATGTTAATAGTCGTCGAAATGACAGAGTTGGCTGCATGGTTTTTTACCCAGACCTACAAATGCTTCACTCACATCCCCACAGATACGTAAGATGGCTGATCCAGTTTGTCATTTGTATGAACAAACTTTGTCTTTTTTACATAGATTGTGTTTATGGATAGTAGAAGATACAATAAAATTTTGTTTTAGAATATCAGAGGCATTAATTCTCAGGAAAAATGAGATGCTTTAAGAGGGAAAATTACAGAGAGTGCTTGCCAAATCATTTGTATACAAGAGACAAAAAGGGAGAACTTTGACATCTTCTACATTAAAAAATTCTATCCCAGAAATTTCTATCAGTTTGATTTTTCTCCCTCAGTTGGAGCTGCAGGTGGTCTCTTAACAGCATGGAACAACAGTGTGTTTGAGGGCTCTGTAGTTCAGACAAATTCCTATGCCATCACTATTAAGATGATAAACAAGTTGGATAACAAGAGTTTTCATATTACAAACATATATGGCCCTTCATAGTCCAACCAGAAGCAAGCTTTTGCCACTTGGCTGATGAACTTTGATACCTGGTGAGTTTGATGACTGGTTACTTGCTGGGGATTTCAATCTGATCAGGCAACCTGAAAATAGGAACAAACCAGGAGGTGATCTATCAGAAATGAACTTTTTTTAATGAAATTATTTCTGACTTGGACTTAGTTGAAATACCTTTCAATGGCAGAAACTACACTATCTGACCCCCTCCTTGTCAAGTTGGATTGGGCTTTTACTTCCTCTAGTTGGACCCTCTCCCATCCTGCTACACATGTACAACCTTTGTCAAGGCCAATTTTAGATCACATTCCTTATATGCTACACATTGGAAGCTCAATCCCCAAATCAAATATTTTTAGGTTTGAAAATTATTGGGTGGATCATGCTGATTTTCTAAACACCGTGGCTCTTCATTGGAATAACTCAACAATATATGCCAATGCATCCAAAAATCTATCTTCAAAGCTCAAACATGTCAGAGCTGGTCTGAGAAAATGGAGTAAGAACCTTTCCAAGCTAAGCAAGCTCATTTATAATTGCAATTGGGTTCTATTGCTCATGGATGGTCTTGAGGAGCAAAGACAACTCTCAAATCTAGAAAAGGCCTTCAAAAGGCCGGTCAAGGATCACCTTGCATCTTTACTGGAATCTAAAAGGATCTACTAGAAACAGAGAAACACTATTAGATGGGTGAAATTTGGGGATGAAAATAGTAGCTTTTTCACACTATGGCTACTATAGCACATAAGAGAAATTTCATTTTTTTCTCTTACAAAGCCTGATAGTACTGTTGTCACAGAGCATGGACAAAAAGAAAAATTGCTATGGGAATCTTATAAGCAAAGGTTAGGAATATGTGAATTCTCTAACATACATTATGATCTCAGCACATTATTGGTAGAGCATAATCTTGATTATCTAGACACTGAGTTCAGTCAAACTGAAATTGAGTCTGTCATCAAATCTCTACCAAACGACCATGCTCCTGGACCATATGGTTTTAATGGACTGTTCATTAAAAAGAGTTGGGATATAATCAAAGGTGACTTCATAAGATTGTTCAGAGATTTTTATCATCGGAATATAGACTTAAAGAGTGTGAACTCCTCCTTCATTACCCTAATCCCTAAAAAGAACAACCCTGAAACAATTGATGATACAGGCCCATTTCTCTCCTGAATTACACTCTTAAGTGCATCACAAAGCTACTTTCAGCTAGGATGCAATCTGTGATCCTACAACTAGTACACACCAATCAATATGGATTCATCAAAGGAAGAACAATCCAAAATTGTCTTGCATGGGCATTCCAATTCCTTCATCTCTGTCATCACTCAAAAGAGGAAGTCATAATTCTCAAACTGGACTTTGAAAAAGCTTTTGACAAACTAGAGCATGAGGTTATTTTGCAAATCCTTAAATACAAATGATTTTCTTCAAGATGGATAAGTTGGACTCAAAACATTTTGGGGTCAGGTACTTCCTCTGTTCTACTGAATGGTATTCCTGGAAAAGGATTTGAGTGTAAAAGAGGGGTCAGGCAGGGTGACCCACTCTCACCCCTGTTGTTTGTTTTAGCAGCTGACCTTCTACAATCTGTTGTCAACAAAGCTTGGCAGATGGGCATCCTCAAGCGCCCTCTTAGTGACATCTTTGGAGGTGACTTCCCAATTGTACAGTATGCTGATGACACTCTTCTCATCTTGCCTGGAGATGCTAGAACCCTTTTTAATCTCAAGTGCTTATTGAGATCTTTCTCTGACTCCAGTGGTTTACATGTGAACTTTAGGAAGTCTTTCTTGGTGCCCATTAACTTAGCAGATGAAAAGGTCATTCATTTAGCAAGAACTTTTGGTTGCAACATATGAACTATGCCTTTCACATATTTGGGGCTTCCACTTGGACTAACCAAGCCTACTCTGCAAGAATTCACACCTCTTTTGACAAAGATTGAGAAAAGACTTTGTGGAGTCAGTAAACACTTATCTTATGATGAAAGGCCCATTCTAGTGAACTCTGTGTTTTTAGCTCTTCCTACATTTTACATGTGCAATCTTAAAATCCAAGTTCAAGTAATTAAGCAAATAGATATCTATAGAAGGCACTGCTTATGGAGCAAGGGTGACATCAACAGGAGAGGAACTTGTCTTGCTGCCTGGGAAACAACTTGTAAACCAAAGAATCAAGGTGGGCTAGGTATCATTGACATTAAGAGTCAGAACAATGCTTTACTCATAAAATTTTTGGACAAATTCTACAATGAGGTAGAAATACCCTGGGTATCCATGACATGGTCCAAATTCTACTCTAATTCTCAGACACCACCACATGCTAGGAGTCCAATTTGATCCTTTTGGTGGAAAGATATTATGACTCTTTTTCATAAATTCAGAGATTTTGCCAACTGTAATCCAAGCAATGGAAGGATTGTTCTTTTCTAGGCTGATAAATGGTCAGATCAAAAGTTCCAAGACCTGTACCCTCAACTATTCTCCTTTACCAGAAAGAAGAAATGTTCCATTCGATTTTTTCTGGATCAAGATGTAAGCAGAATTTTTAGCATGCCCTTGTCGACACAAGCTGCAAATCAGCTAGAAGAACTGCAAACTCTCATTCAGTAGAGAACTTGGAATGCAGATACAAAGGACATATGGTGCTATTCTTGGGGATCATGCAAGTACAGTAGTAAGAAGGCTTACAAAATTATGATTGGCCGCAGAGAAACTTCTCCACTCTTCAATTGGATGCGGGCCTCCAGCAACCTTGGTAAACATAAGTTTTTCTTTTGGCTCTTGCTGAGGGATAGAATCAACACAAGGAACCTATTAAGGAGGAAGAACATGGATCTAGAAAATTACAATTGTGTCAGATGTTGCCATGGTATATAAGTTCTTCTTTCTCAGATTTTGAAATTTAAAATTTTCAAACTAGCTCAGATGTTGACATGGTATATAAGGTTGCAGTTTGTTAATACAATCTATAACTTCGTAGCGGCCCAGGTTGGTACCAAGGTTGGAGATTCCATTACAGAAGCACTACCAAGGTTGTATTTCACATTAGTCTCCAACTGCAACCGATTCTTCAAATGCGACGCTGCTGGAGCCATATGCCTCACTTTTCCCGTTCGCTTCGCTGAAAAAAATATTTGTTGGGAGAGAAAAACACTGTTCTAACTAAAAAAACAAGCTGAAAAAGATAGATTATAAGATAAACGAACATGGCCAATGATCAATAGTGGCATCTGCTTCACTTTTTCCTTGTCCCCCACTCTCTGCTACAGTAGATTTCAATTATCGCCCAAAGCACAAAGCAGGAAAATGACAGCAGTTGTATCAGATCGCGACTTTGTTGAAAGAGCTGCCCTCTTCACCACACGGCCTCTTTTGTGGAAGTTGCATATATTCCCTATTTATATCACACGCTCTCCTTTAATTTGTGGATAGATGGATCGGTGCTCTAAGGATTATTCCGTTGGTCTGGGAGGGCTTCACCACGTGAAACTCGATTAGGCCCTCATCGTGGGTAGGGATGAGAACGGATCGGATACGGACGGATATCACCGATATTACATTTGTTTTCATATTTCTGTTCGGATTCGGATTCGAATACGGATAGTGTCAACTATGTCGGATTGGATACGATTGGATATCGACATCATAAATATGCGATTTGAGTATTCGGATACGGATACGGCATCGGATGTTGGATATCCGGACTCGGATACAGACAGATCTCAACCCCTCTAAACGGATTCGGTTTCGAATACGGTCGGAAAATATCCGTACCGTTTTCATCCCTAATCGTGGGACACCCAGATACTTTTCTTGTGTGTATCTAACCGGAAGACCATAAAAATCACTTTGTACCAAAATGGTTGATAGCCATTATCTTTACGGAGATGCTAGCGTCTGGACGTTTGGACGGACGCCGGCGTCCCGGTGCCCGCGCATGCTAGCCCGTTTTCCTGCACCATGTTTCTCGCACTGGCTCGTTGCGTATGCCCATGCGGGGCCCGTGTCGCCCTGATGTCTTCCTCGCCGTCTGACCACAGGTGAGGACCGTCTGCCTGCTCAGCGGCGGCCCTGACTCTCCGAACAGCATGAAACACGTGCAACATGAAACACTTGGATGCAACATACGTCTGAAACAGATGAAACATCTGGAACATACACTTGCAACATATGTGTGAAAACATATACAACATCTAGATAGAACACATGCAACTAACAACATTAAAACACTTGCTGCGACAGAAGGCAAACAGATGAAACGTTTTGGAAAATATTGTTGCAACATATGTGTGAAAACATATGCAACATATAGATCAAAACGATTGCAACATGCGTCTGAATACAGATAAAGCATTTTGAACAGACGCTTGCAACATGCCTCCAAAACACTTGCAACATATGCAACATCCCCGATCTACTTTTGCAACATCCATCTGAAACGCCTGAAACGCTTGAAACATACGTATGCAACATATGGGAGGGGAAGGCTAGGCCTCGATTCGAGTCATCGGGGTCAGAGTCGGCGGCGAGCGGCTGTGTGCGAGCACCACCGCCACCAGGGGCGAGGAGCGCCATGGCCGTCGGGGTAGGGGAGCTCGATCACCGAGGTGAGAGAGGGCATCGCGTCGGGGTGGGGGAGAGCCGCCCACTCCCCTACAACACCGTCATGGATCTTGCTAGGGTGGGGGAGAGGGCCACCGGATCTGTGGCATTGGGGCTCCCAATGGGTGAGGACGCCGAGGTGGGGGGAGAGGGGCGCCATTGGGGTGGGGGAAGGAGCCGCCAGGATGGGGGAGGAGGATGCCGGGGTGGGGGAGGGCGCACGATGGGGTGGGCGAGAGAGAGAGAGAGAGAGAGAGAGAGAGAGAGAGAGAGTATGTGTGTGTGTGAGAGAGAGAGGAGTAGCAGGGAAGCACGAGAGAGAGGAGCTCGTTCAGTAGGCGGCGCGTGTGGAGCGAAGTGGAGCGAGGCAAGGCAAGGAGTTGATTTTGTTTTTTTATTTATTTAGGCCAGCGGTGCATGCGGCAGTGAGGTAAAGTTTTATTTTTTTTCGATAATCAGTGAGGTAAAGTTGTGGTGCATGTTACGCTATACGTTCGGAGGGGAGTCTGGCGTCAGACGTCCTGTTTATAGCATTTCCGTTATATTTATGACTTTCCATTTGGAACGCCCCCTTCCTTATTCCTTGCTAGACAATCGATGACGAGTCCTCCTTAGTTTAGTTCTTAGAGCATCTCAAGAGTGCCTCTATTCAACTTCTTAAAGTCAAAATTTAGTTTTATATATGCAACAAAATTCACCCTTCAACCCCTATAGGACATCCTATATTTAGGTCTTGTTTGGATCACCCAACTAAAGTTTAGCTAGCT
Source organism: Miscanthus floridulus (assembly GCF_019320115.1). Lineage (NCBI taxonomy): Eukaryota > Viridiplantae > Streptophyta > Magnoliopsida > Poales > Poaceae > Miscanthus > Miscanthus floridulus. Next base: position 39,027,538 of record NC_089588.1, on the reverse strand, counting down.
AAAATTTTAAAGCTAAACTTTAGCCTGTTAATCTCCCAGCTAAACTTTAGCTAGGGTGTTTGGATTATCCAACTAATAGACTCAACTAAACTTTAGCTGTGTTTAGTTCGGTTGAAGTAGCTGAACTCAGCTAAACTTTAGCTGGGTCATTTAGATCTCTAGCAGCTAAATTTAGCTAGCTAAAGTTTAGTTGGTGGATCCAAACAGACCCTTAGTGGTATCCTAAATTACTCGCTTCTCTATCAAATTTATGTTGTTAAATTGTCCACCACATATGTTATTTGAGATCGAGAAAATATTAGAGGAGATAAATATTTAAGGAGGATTTTTTTTTTTGTTAGGATATAGGGGAACAATATTTAGGACTCTTGAAGATGCCCCTCTCTCGGTTGGACTAGTGATATTCCAAGAGCCTAGTCATTGCCTGTTTGCCTCTTGGCCAATGCTTGTAGCGACTTCACTGTCTTAGTCTATTATATCTAAGTAGGAGATCCCCACTATAAGATTTTTCTAGCATCTGATGCCGCCACGTCACCTATATTCAACATTTAAGATTTTTCTAGCTCCTCATGGTGTCACATCACCTATATTCAACACTAACTTCCAGACGGACTTTTAACTCATCGAGTTCAAGTTTATTTAGGCAAAACAGGAGGGGCGCACCCCTACTGTGAGGTTTATTAAAACATGAGTTTAAAACAGGAGCTTAATACAGGAGGAGGATTCAAGAGACAGAGAAAGAAAGAAAGAAAATTAGGGAAACTAGGAAGATTAAACAAGATTGTTTTACCATTGCTCAATTAAAGGAAAGTATCTTCTCTTTGCACGCCAGAGGAGCAGTACAAATTCTGTCTTGAACGTTCTTTTTGCATCTTCCAAGGACGGCTGAATTTGCTTAAATATTAAGCCATTCCTAACCTTCCATTGCCCAACACATTAAGATGAAAATCTCCATGAAGAATGGGGTCCTTTGCTGCATTTTGAAACTTTCTAAGTTCTGGTATAAGTTAGACTAATGCGGGATCTCAAAGCTTAGCCAGTGCCAGCACTCTGAAGCAAAAGGACAGTGAAAGAGTAGATGCTCCAGCCTCCAGAGATTCATCCACTAGATTGTTGCAAAGTTTCATCGGTTACTGTATGTATCTCATGGCCAATAGGTACAGTGGCGGAGCCAGGATCTTGAAGTTGGGTATTCCCGCTTCCGAAAAAAATCCAATACATAGCAGCCTAGGTTTTAAATCCAATGCATACAGCTGGAAAGGAAAGGAGACGATGAATAGGTAGCTGTGGGCTGAGTTTCTACTCAAAAACAGCGAATTAACACCAATATACATTATACATATGAGTATATACACATATAAAAGTGTACCAAAATAGTTGGGTATTCCCGAGAATATTGGGGAATACCCTTGGATCCACCCCTGAATAGGTAGTGGCATTAGGGGCATGTTTGCTTTGTCTCCAAGCTGGCAAGCTTGCCTGGCGACGCACTGCTCCCAGGCATCCGATCTCCTGCGCCTAGAACCAGGATTGCTGCATGGCGGGCAGCTTGCCTGGGAGGGCGTGAAGCAAACAACCCCTAGATGCGTCAGTGAAGCGTCAGTCCGGTTCACGACTTTTCGGTTTCTGCTCCCATTGCATCCTTCTGAGTCATCTTCTTCAAATTCGTTCAGCGTCGTTCTCACTAACCGAAAAGCTAAATAATATTAAATTTGACTAAATATATTAAAAAGTCATTAATATTTATGATGTAAAATAAATATCATTAGATTAATTATTAAATATATTTTTATAATAAACTTATTTGAAGATAAAAAATAATGCTAATATTCTCTATAAATCTAATTAAATTTAAGAAAGTTTGATCGGCAGAAAACTCAAGATAACACTTATTTTAGGTGGACTGAGTATATAATTCAGGTTGCGCCGTGTGTCAAGTGTGTCAGGCACAGGGTGGACACTGGGCATCCAGAACTAGCTAGGAGAGATGGTGACCATCGAAGAGTAGTTGTGAGCTAATTTTAAATTTGACTATTTATAGAAAATAGTATCGACATTTATATCTGAATAGGTTTGTACCATTAAAATATATAATGTAATTAACCTATGATGCTTATTTAGGATCATAAACAATATTATTTTTATATATATTTGGTCAAATTTAATATTAATTGACTCCTCGGGATGCGAGGTGTGCACTTGTATTGGGACGGAGGGAGTACACCAGAGTCATCCATGGCCTGTCTTCATCGGTCGTTTCTATATATGGGGTTGTTTGAAAATTTTAACTTTCAAAATATGAGAAATTCAAATTGAATTTGGGATCAAAGATATTTCAAATATAAAAGTTATCAATTGCAATGTTTTAGATCATTTTGAGATATATAATTTTGGTTCTGATCATTTCTCTAGCCGAGGTCATTTGGAGAAGTAAAAAAAGATTGAATTTCAATAAGTATAGGCATATATTTTTGTCTCGCGGGCCCCTGCGTTGTCCTCTCTGGGAAACACCGCCGCGCCACTCATGCCAGCGTCCCCGTTCTTCTCCGCCTTAGTCGTCGCCAGAGCGTGCAGCTGGAACCTCGGTGTCCGTGAGGAAGGTGGCGGCAGGGCATCTCCTACCTCCTCTCTACTTCGTTTTCTCCCTCCTCCACCCTCAGAGTTCTAATCACCAGTCACGTGTTGGATATATTATGGGCTTGGCCCGTATAATATTTAATAAATTAAATAAAACTCTATGATCCATAACATTAAGCGTTGTATGGTTTAATACCGTATGAGATTTTGACTGAACGTTGACTCAGCTTATTTGGTTGAAAATTATCCATCCTAATTGAGAAGCTAAGAAAAGGACACAGGAGTGCCACACGCGCGCGCGCCGCCGCCGCCGTCGGCCGGGCCGGGCCAGGTCATGGGCGTGGGCCGTGGCCGTGGCAGGCAAGCGGGCGGCGAGCGAGCGGACGGGCGAGCGTGGCCAGGTTTTTCCACTTATTCCACATAATTACGGGAGTTTCTCTCCTTTATGGTGGAGGCGAGTTGATTGTGCCAGTTACCGTCTCTTCGTGTCTCCGTCTCCTGAGTTCCTCCGCTGGCCTTATCCCTCCCCGCCGCAGGCATAAGTTAGAAGTTCTCCGTCAGTCCAATTCCCCCCTTCGCTTCCGAGAGACCACATCTTAGCCGCCCTTTGGCTTTCCCCGTCCCGTACCTCTGCGCGCACGGAGCAGCGGGAGAGCAGATGCCTCCGGAACCCTCGTTCACCTACGAACCTTGCACGGGGTGTGTGGCGATTAGGTGTTTGGGGAGCGATTCCATGACTGCTCGTCCGACGTCTTCTTCCTGGTGATCGCTCGCGGAACAGCAAGGTGTTTTCTTCCTGGTGACCGTTCATGGGACTGCACTGCGAACACCTTCCTGCATCGACTGTGGTCCACGACTTCGAGCAACGCACTATGTCTGGTACGAATGGAGCCTCCAATGCCCTCGGCATGGGTCCCTCCGCTGGGTATACTTTTAACTCTGTGATTACCGTACTTTGCGTACTTACTGTATCGATCAGTATGTCATACTTGTATGCTGTAGCATTTGTTAGTGATATACACATGCACATATATATCGTCACGAACCTGCTGATGTTTTATTTCTAGATTAAATTGACCATGAAAATGCCTAATTATATAACAATCCAAAAACCTAATGTTAGATAATTTTCTGTCAGTGGTTTTGCTGCTGCTTTGAAGCCAAATAATTTTGATGGCAAGAATTTCATGATATGGCGTGCCAAGATGGTGTTGTGGTTGACTGCTATGAACTGCTATCACGCCGCATAGGGGAAGTCTGAACAATTTACTCCTGAGGAGGAGCAAAAGTTCTTGGCTGCCGATAACCTATTTCGAGGCGCCGTGATTTGTGCACTTCATAGTAAGTATGAGAAAAACTATATATCTTGCACATCAGGCAAAGAATTATGGGATGCTCTTAAGGGAAAGTTTGGAGTTTCTGATGCTGGTAGTGAGCTGTACCTTATGGAGCAGCTGTATGACTACAAAATGGTTAAAAACCATTCTGTAGTGGAATAGGCTCATGAGATACAGGCGCTAGCAAAGGAACTAGAACATTTTTCATGTTTGTTGCCCGACAAGTTTGTGGCCAGCGATATAATCGTTAAGCTGACACCTTGTTGGAGGAATTTTGCTACTTCTCTAAAACACAAGAGACAAGAGTTTAGCGTGGCTGAGCTTATTGGATCTCTTGATGTTGAGGAGAGGGCGAGAGCAAAAGACAACCGTGGAAAAGGAGTTGAGTCTTCAGCTGCCAATATGGTGCAGAAGAAAAACTCATTTGCATCCCATAATAAAAAGAAGAAGAACATGCAAGAGAACAACAATACAAAGCCTAAGCAAACTGCTCAGTTTAAGAAGAAAAACAACAAGAAAGGTGAATGTTGCTTTGTTTCGGGAGTGATGAGCATTGGGCAAGTGCGTGCCTAGATCGCAAATATAAGCAAGAAAAGAAGTCAGCAAACGTGGTGATTAGCGAGACTGGAGGAGAAACATCTGGGTATGGTAATTCTTTACCTTTTGTTCTTTAAGTTTGTCTGTCACCTGAGTGGTGGATGGATAGCGGTGCTAATATTCATGTGTGTGCTGATGTTTCTTTGTTTACTTCCTATCAGGTCGGCAGGACTGAAGCCTTGCTGATGGGAAACGGTTCGCATGCGTGTGTTCTTGGTGCTGGTACGGTCGTTCTGAAGTTTACTTCGGGAAAGATGGTGCTATTAAAGAACGTGCAGCATGTCCCCTCTATTAAGAAGAATCTTGTTAGTGGTTCTCAAATATGTCGCAAAGGCGTTAAAATTGTGCTTGAGTCCAATAAGTGTGCTGTGTCGAGACATGGAACATTTGTTGGAAAAGGTTATGATTGCGGAGGCTTATTCCGCTTATCTTTGCTTGATGATGTGTGTAATAAAGTAGTGAACAATGTCAATGTTTCGGATGAGTCGAATATATGACATTCATGACTTTGTCACATTAATTTTGGCTGTCTCACGCGGTTTGCAAATCTGAATTTAATCCCAAAATTTAACTTAGTCAAAGATTCTAAGTGCCATGTGTGTGTGTAATCAAAGCAACCGCGCAAGCCTCACAAGGCTGCTGAGGCGAGGAACTTGACACCATTAGAACTCGTTCATTCTGATTTATGCAAGATAAATGGCGAATTGACTAAAGGTGGTACACGATACTTCATGACATTTATAGATGATTGTACTAGATTTTGCTACGTGTATTTATTGAAAACTAAAGACGAAGCGTTGCATTATTTTAAAGTCTATAAAGCTGAGGTAGAAAATCAACTTGAGAAGAAAATCAAGCGTTTGCGGTCCGATCGTGGGGGAGAATATTTCTCAAATGAATTTTATGAGTTTTGCGCGGTGTATGGAATTATTCATGAGAGGACACCACCATACTCACCACAGTCCAATGGAATTGCAGAGAGAAAGAACCACACTCTAACTGATTTGGTTAATGCCATGTTAGAGACTGTTGACAGGTCCTAATGGCTAGAGGGGGGGGGTGAATAGCCTAATAAAAATTTCTACAACAACACTTAACAAAAAGGTTAGACAATTATAAGGCGAAGCAAGAGATGCGCTAGCCTAATCAAAATGCAAGCCACCTACCACAATTCTAGTTTGGATAGTATCTATTCACACAATAGCTAGGACACTACCCTATGTTAGTGTGCTCTCAAAGGCTAACTAAAGAGCCACACCAACCAAGCAAGCAAGCTCTCACAACTAGCTATACTAAAGAGCTTGACAACTAGTTTGCAATAATGTAAAGAGAGTGATCAAGAAAGTTATACTGCCATGTAGATGAAGGAACCAATCAATTACAAGGATGAATAACAATAAAGACCAATCACCTCAGAATCAATGATGAACACAATGATTTTTTACCGAGGTTCACTTGCTTGTCGGCAAGCTACTCCTCGTTGTGGCGATTCACTCACTTGGAGGTTCACGCGCTAATTGGCTTCACACGCCAAACCCTCAATAGGGTGCCGCACAACCAACCCAAGATGAGGATCACATAAGCCACGAGCAATCCACTAGAGTACCTTTTGGCTCTCCACCAGGGAAAGGTCAAGAACCCCTCACAATCACCATGATCAAAGCCGGAGACAATCACCACCCTCCGCTCAACGATCCTCGCTGCTCCAAGCCGTCTAGGTGGCGGCAACCACCAAGAGTAACAAGCGAATCCCGCAGCGAAACACGAACACCAAGTGCCACTAGATGCAAACACTCAAGCAATGCACTTGGATTCTCTCTCAATCTCACAAAGATGATGAATCAATAATGGAGATGAGTGGGAGGACTTTGGCTAAGCTCACAAGGTTGCTATGTCAATGAAAATGGCTAAAGGTATGAGCTATAGCCGTCCATGGGGCTTAAATAGAAGCCCCCACGAAATAGAGCCGTTATACCCCTTCACTGGGCATAATGCGGGCTGACCAGACGCTCCGGTCAGTTGACCGGACGCTGAGCCCCCAGCGTCTGGTCGCTCGTAGTCAGCCACGTGTCCCGACTTCAATGGTCATCTGCCTTGACTGGACACAGCGCACAAACTGACCGGACGCTCAGCCTCCAGCGTCTGGTCATTTCCAGTAAGGTTCCAGAAACAATTTTCTTCGACCGGACGCGTCCGGTCATGCCCGACCGGACTCACCCAGCGTCCGGTCACTCAACGTCTCCTCTGTATGCCTTACGTCAGCATACATCAGCACTGACCGACGCACCCTGCCAGCGTCTGGTCATAGAGCGACCCAGCGTCCGATCGTTTGACCGACGCCAGCATCTTTGCTGCTACACCTGACCGGACGCGCCGGTCCAACCTAGGCTAGCGTCTGGTCACTTCTAGTGACCTTCGTCTTTTCTATCTAGGGCGCCAGTGGCACCGTCGGACTGTCCGCACTCTACGGGCAGACACTCCACCGGTGGAGTTTCTTACCCTTGCTCCCAAACTTCACCACCCTTGATCAAATGTGCCAACCACCAAGTGTATCACCTTGTGCACATGTGTTAGCATATTTTCACAAACATTTTCAAGGGTGTTAGCACTCCACTAGATCCTAAATTCATATGCAATGAGCTAGAGCATCTAGTGGCACTTTGATAACCGCATTCCGATACGAGTTTCACCCCTCTTAATAGTATGGCTATCAAACCTAAATGCGATCACACTCTCTAAGTGTCTTGATCACTAAAACAAAATAGCTCCTATGGTTTATACCTTTGCCTTGAGCTTTTTGTTTTTCTCTTTCTTCTTTTCAAGTCCAAGCACTTGATCATCACCATGTCATCATCTTCATCATGCTATGATCTTTGTTTGCTTCACAACTTGCAGTGTGCTACCTATCTCATGATCACTTGATAAACTAGGTTAGCACTTAGGGTTTCATCAATTCACCAAAACCAAACTAGAGCTTTTAATCTTCCCCTTTTTGGTAATTGATGACAACCCTTTCACAAAGATATGAATTGAAATTCAATTGAATCCATGTTGCTTGCCCAAGCATATTTACCATTTGCAAAAGGATATGGACAAGTTTCATGAACCCTAAATGGTAGCAATTGCTCCCCCTACATATGTGCTATGAGTTTGGATTGTAGCTTGCACATATACTTAGATAGGAAATATAGGAGACAATGTCTACCAAATGATGCTAAGGTATAAAAGATGGACCTTTGAAGCATGATACCAATCGGAGTGCACCATTATACCATCCTTAGCATCATGGTTAGCTTGATACCACTTGGAAACAACACTTTGAAAATGAAATCACTATATAACCTACGCATGCTAGTGTTTCATTTCATCATTCAATCCTACAACTGCATACACCACACAAGCATGGATATCGAAATTTAAAACTTGTGTCATGCAAGCAAACATATGAAATGCACATTCAAATGCACCATACAAGTTCATGAGCTTGCTCCCCCTACTTGTGTGCTCAAAATTTTAATTGATCCCTTTTCTTTGTCATATCTCTCCCCCTTTGTTGTCTTTTCACCATCTTAGTACACTAATATCTTTTGTTTCTCTCCCATGTACTAATTTCTTTGTTATTTCTCCCCCTATCACTTATATCTTTGTTTCTCTCCCCCTTTGTCATCAATGACCATAAAGACTTAAATTATAGATAGGTTAGGATTATCAATGTCAATCAATGGGGTGAGGATCATTTTCCCAAATTTGGTCCAATCTAGATCATTTACCAAAGATATTTAACTCGGTTTGATCCAAGGACAAGCTTCTTCACACCTCCAAATAAGGGTTATCTTGTACCATGTTGAGTTAAACACTTAGAGCTCATTTTCTAGATCAAACACTATGTTTACAAGCCCACAAACATGTCATATGCTACCACTAGATCAAAATAAGCATAGAAGCAATAGTGGTACCATACAATCATCAAATTCATTTGATTTTCATGAATGAGCCTAATAAAATGTGAAAAAGACTAGATGCACTAAACATGTCCTGAGCAAGGATGTATGTCATGCCAATCAACTTTTACCTTAGATTGCTCGAAGGAGAGGCATGTCATATAAGTGGGGGGGTGCATCAACACATATTTGAGAAATCCAATATGTTCAACTTATTCCTTAGCTTGCAAAACCTTTTCTCATCAAATGGCTTGGTGAATATATCAGCAAGTTGATCTTCGGTGCCTACGCTCTCAATGCAAATGTCCCCTTTTTGTTGGTGATCTCTTATGAAATGGTGGCGGACATCAATGTGCTTTGTTCTTGCATGTTGAACCGGATTGTTGGTTAGATTGATTGCACTCTCATTGTCACATAGCAATGGCACTTTCTTGAACTTGATTCCAAAGTCACTCAAAGTAGCCTTCATCCAAAGTACTTGTGCACAACAACTACCGGCGGATATGTATTCGGCTTCGGCGGTTGATAATGCAACACTATTTTGCTTCTTTGATGACCATGAAACAAGTGATCTTCCCAACAATTGACATGTGCCTGAGGTGCTCTTCCTTTCAACCTTGCATCCCGCATAATCCGAGTCAAAGTAACCAACTAGCTCAAACTTTGCTCCTTTGGGATACCACAAACCAACATTTGGTGTATGCTTCAAATACCTCAATATTCTCTTTGTAGCCTTCAAATGACTTTCTCTTGGTGAGGCTTGAAATCTTGCACACATGCATACACTAAACATAACATCTGGCCTTGATGCGGTCATATAGAGTAGGCTTCCAATCATAGACCGATACAATTTTTGATCCACCATATTGCCACTTGCATCACTATCCAAGTTGCCATTTATTCCCACTGGTGTACTAATAGCTTTGCTATCACTCATACCAAACTTCTTGATCATGTCCTTGATATACTTGCCTTAACTTACAAATGTATCATTCTTCAATTGCTTGATTTGAAGACCAAGGAAGTAACTTAACTCTCCAATCATGGACATCTCAAACTCATTAGCCATCATTTTTCCAAATTCTTCACAAAAGTCTTGATTGGTTGATCTAAAAATGATATCATCAACATAGATTTGCAACACAAATAGATCTTTTCCAATCTTCTTGATGAAAAGAGTGGTGTCCACCTTGCCCATTGTGAACCCTTTAGAGAGAAAGAAGTCCCTCAATCTCTCATACCATGCTCTATGTGCTTGTTTCAATCTATACAATGCCTTCTTCAACTTGTACACATGGTCGGGCTTCTTATCATCTTCAAAATCAGAAGGTTGCTCAACATATACTTCTTCATTGATGTAACCATTGAGAAATGCACTCTTAACATCCATTTGATAGAGCTTGATGTTGTGGGCACAAGCATAGGGTAGCAAGATTCTAATTGCTTCCAATCTAGCAACCGGGGCATATGTTTCTCCAAAGTCAAGACCTTCAACTTGTGTATAGCCTTGTGCTACCAATCTTGCTTTGTTCCTTACTACTATCCCATCTTGATCTTGCTTGTTTCTAAAGACCCATTTGGTTCCAATCACATTGTGTCCCTTTGGTCTCTCTACTAATTCTCATACTTGATTTCTTGTGAAGTTATTTAATTCTTCATGCATAGCATTCACCTAATCAACATCCTTTAATGCTTCATCTATCTTCTTTGGTTCAATGGATGACACAAATGAGAAATGCTCACAAAATGAAGCCAATCTTGATCTAGTTTGCACACCTCTTGAAATATCACTAATGATAGTGTCCAATGGATGATCCCTTGCAATATTTGTTGGTTGGAGTATTGGAACTTGATTGCTTGCACTTGCTTGATCATTAGGTTGAGATGATGTACTAGCCACTTGTTCTTGTTTATTATCATGAGAGCCACTTACACTAGCTTGATTTGTATCATCTTGTACATTTGAGTTGGAGAGCACTTGCACTTGATCATCTTCATCATCATTCACTTGCCTAGGCCTCAATTCACCAATATCCATGTTTTCATAGCATTTGAAAGTTGAATGCCTCTAACATCTTCCAAGTTCTCATTCTCTACTTGTGAACCCTTGGTTTCATCAAATTCAACATCATGAACTTCCTCAAGAGTACCACTATCCAAATTCCAAACTCTATATGCTTTGCTTGTAGTGGAGTAACCAAGTAGGAATCCTTCATCACATTTTTTGTCAAACTTGCCCAATCTAGTGCCTTTCTTCAAGATATAGCATTTGCAACCAAAGACCTGAAAATATGCAATGTTGGGCTTTCTACCATTCAAGAGCTCATATGGTGTTTTCTCTTTCAATGGGTGACAATAAAGGTGGTTGCTACAATAGCAAGCCGTGTTGATAGCTTTGGCCCAAAAAGATTGACTCACATTGTACTCACTAAGCATAGACCTTGCCATATCAATGAGTGTTCTATTCTTCCTCTCAACAAGGCCATTTGATTGTGGAGTGTACTTGGCCGAGAATTGATGTCTAATTCCAAATTCATCACATAACTCATCAATTCTAGTGTTCTTGAACTCACTACCATTGTCACTTCTAACTCTCTTGATGGTTGTTTCAAACTCATTGTGAATGCCCTTGACAAATGATTTGAATGTTGCAAACACATCACTTTTGTCCACTAGAAAGAATACCCATGTGTATCTAGTGTAATCATCCACTATCACAAAGCCATATTTATTTCCACCAATGCTAGTGTATTGTGTTGGCCCAAACAAATCCATGTGCAATAACTCAAATGATTTACTAGTGCTCATCATGCTTTTCTTAGGATGTGTGTTTCCAACTTGTTTGCCAGCTTGACAAGAGCTACAAAGCTTATCCTTTTCAAACACAACATCTTTCAAGCCTCTAACCATGTCATGCTTAACTAATCTATTCAATTGTTTCATTCCAACATGACCAAGCCTTCTATGCCATAACCAACCCATGCTAGACTTAGTGAACAAGCATGTAGATAATCTAGCTTCACTAGCATTGAAATCAACCAAGTATAGATTCTCATATCTAAAGCCTTTGAAGATCAAGTTAGAGCCATCTATACTTATGATCTCTACATCATATACCACAAATATGCATTTGAATCCAAGTTCACACAATTGAGCCACGGATAGCAAATTGAAGTTCAAGCTCTCTACTAGCAACACATTGGATATGCTCATGTCATTGGATATTGCAATCTTACCAAGCCCTTTGACCTTGCCTTTGCCATTGTCACCAAATGTGATACTATCATAACCATCATTTGCCATTGGTGTTGATTGAGTTGAACATTCTTGCATCACCGGTCATGTGTTGAGTACACCCACTATCAAGAACCCAATGCCTTCCTCCGGCTTTGTAATTTACCTACAAAAGAAGATCAATTCTTTTTAGGTACCCAAATTTGCTTGGGTCCTTGAAGGTTAGTCACTAAGCTCTTTGGTACCCAAATGACTTTCTTCTTTGAGCCCATCCATGGTTTACCAATGAACTTAGCCTTCACACCATTTGTGCCCTTAGTAAGCATATAGCATGAATCAAGCTTAAGGGAGGATACATTAGCATTTTTGCTCTTGTTGGTGCATTCATGCACTTTATGACCCACTTGCTTGCAACTAATGCAAAACCGACCATTGTTCTTCACAAAACTAGTCTTATGAGGAGCAAAGGCCGCCTTGCCTTTCTTGGGGGTATAGCCCAATCCCTCTTTGTAGAGAGAAGCTCTTTGGCTACCCAAGCACATAAGCAAGCGGTCCTCACCACCATAGGCCTTAGCCAAAGTGTGAGTGAGCTTGTTAACCTCCTTCTTGAGATTCTCATTCTCAACCACTAGTGAGGCATCACAAGTGAGACCATCACTACTAGATGAGGTGGAAGTGGAAGTACTGCAAGAAGGGTTAGTGGGAGGAACAATAATAGACATAGATAATGATTCATCAATTAAATCACAAGTTAAGCCTATATCACAAGTATCAACATGCTTCTTTTTATTTTGCTCATCAAGCAAAGAGGAATGAACCTTTTCAAGATTTTTGTGAGCTTTGCCAAGCTTCTCATTGGCTTCCTCTAGCCTCTCATGAGATGCATTGAGCTCATCAAAGGCTTGCTTAAGGGCTTTTAGTTCCTTACGCAAGCTTTTGCATTCCTTTCTCTTGATGTCAAAGTGTTCTCTAGCATCTTCTAGCATGTCAATTAATTCATCCTTAGTAGGTTCATCATCATCACTATCACTATCATCTTCATTTTCATTCTCATTATCATCATCATGTTCTTCATCACTTTCATCATCACAAGTTTGTACCTTAGTGGCCTTAGCCATGAAGTATGATGAAGAGTCGAAGAGAGAAGGCTTCTTATTGATAGCAATGCTTGCTAGAACCTTCTTCTTGGTGGTCTTGTTATCATCACTATCGTCATCATTATCACTTGAGGAAGCATCACTATCCCAAGTGACCACATATGAACCACCCTTCTTCTTCTTGAAGGTCATCTTGTCCTTCTCTTTCTTTTCCTTCTTGTCCTTTTTCTTGTTCTTCTTGTCATCATCATTGTCACTATTGTATGGACATTGAGCAACAAGATGATCTTTGCTTCCACACTTGAAGCACCTTCTTGACTCTTCTTTGTTCTTGGATGAAGACTTCTTTCTTCTAGCATGGTAGCCCTTCTTCACCATGAACTTGCCAAATCTCTTGACAAAGAGAGCCATCTTCTCATCATCATCATCATCCCATGAATGATCTTCTTCACTAGATGTTTCTTGCTTAGCTTTACCCTTGGATGATGTGGCCTTGAATGCCATGCTCTTCTTCTTCTCATCTTTTTTCTCCTTCTTTTCTTCCTTCTCATCATCATCTCTATATGTGTTATCGGTCATTATATCTCCCAACACTTGGTTTGGTGTCATGGTGTCCAAATCACTCCTCACTAGAATAGTGACCAATGTACCAAATCTTGAAGGTAAGCATCTCAAGAACTTGTGGGAGAAGTCCTTGTCCTTCACCTCTTCTCCAAGTGCTTTGAGATTATTGATAAGCACTTGAAGCCTATGGAACATCTCCGGCACACTCTCATCCTCCTTCATCTTGAAGCTTGCAAACTTCTCTTTGAGAATGTATGCCTTTGCACCCTTCACGGCTTGAGTGCCTTCAAAAGATTCCTCCAACTTCTTCCAAGCCTCATGAGCCATCTCAATATTTTTTATTTGCTCAAATGTTCTCTCATCAATTGCATCATGAATGTCACTTAGAGCAATGTCAATGTTTTGGAGAAGCACTTCTTCAGCCATGGTGGTATTCTCTGGATCTTCAATCTCAATTTTTGTTTCTACCACTTTCCACACCTTTCTATTGATTGACTTGATATGTGTGGTCATCTTTGACTTCCAATAAGGATGATTTGTGCCATCAAATTGGGGTGGCTTCTTGGTGTTGTTGATTTGAGCCATTTTTACACCAAAGGTTGTTAAGCCTTAAATCATGGTGACCTCGGCTCTGATACCACTTGAAAGGTCCAAATGGCTAGAGGGGGGGTCAAAAGCCTAATAAAAATTTCTACAACAACACTTAACAAAAAGATTAGACAATTATAAGGCGAAGCAAGAGATGCGCTAGCCTACTCAAAATGCAAGCCACATACCACAATTCTAGTTTGGATAGTATCTATTCACACAATAGCTAGGACACTACCCTATGTTAGTGTGCTCTCAAAGGCTAACTAAAGAGCCACACCAACCAACCAAGCAAGCTCTCACAACTAGCTACACTAAAGAGCTTGACAACTAGTTTGCAGTAATGTAAAGAGAGTGATCAAAAAAGTTATACCGCCGTGTAGATGAAGGAACCAATCAATTACAAGGATGAATAACAATGAAGACTAATCACCTCGGAATCAATGATGAACACAATGATTTTTTACCGAGGTTCACTTGCTTGTCGGCAAGCTACTCATCGTTGTGGCGATTCACTCACTTGGAGGTTCACGCGCTAATTGGCTTCACATGCCAAACCCTCAATAGGGTGCCGCACAACCAACACAAGATGAGGATCACACAAGCCACGAGCAATCCACTAGAGTACCTTTTGGCTCTCCGCCGGGGAAATGTCAAGAACCCCTCACAATCACCACGATCGGAGCCGGAGACAATCACCACCCTCCGCTCAACGATCCTCGCTTCTCTAAGCCGTCTAGGTGGCGGCAACCACCAAGAGTAACAAGCGAATCCCGCAGCGAAACACGAACACCAAGTGCCACTAGATGCAAACACTCAAGCAATGCACTTGGATTCTCTCCCAATCTCACAAAGATGATGAATCAATAATGGAGATGAGTGGGAGGACTTTGGCTAAGCTCACAAGGTTGCTATGTCAATGAAAATGGCCAAAGGTATGAGCTATAGCCGGCCATGGGGCTTAAATAGAAGCCCCCACGAAATAGAGCCGTTATACCCCCTTCACTGGGCATAACGCGGGCTGACCGGACGCTCCGGTCAGTTGATCGGACGCTGAGCCCCCAGCATCCGGTCGCTCGTAGTCAGCCACGTGTCTCGACTTCAATGGTCATCTGCCTTGACCGAACACAGCACACAAACTGACCGAACGCTCAGCCTCCAGTGTCCGGTCATTTCCAGTAAGGTTCCAGAAATGATTTTCTTCGATCGGACGCGTCCGGTCATGCCCGACCGGATTCACCCAGCGTACGGTCACTCAACGTCTCCTTTGTGCGCCTTACGTCAGCGTACGTCAGCACTGACCGGACGCACCCTGCCAGCGTCCGGTCGTTTGACCGACGCCAGCATCTTCGCTGCTACACCTGACCGGATGCGCCGGTCCAACCGAGGCCAGCGTCCGGTCACCTCCAGTGACCTCCGTCTTTTCTATCTAGGGCGCTAGTGGCACCGTTGGACTGTCCGCACTCTACGGGCGGACACTCCACCGGTGGAGTTTCTTACCCTTGCTCCCAAACTTCACCACCCTTGATCAAATGTGCCAACCACCAAGGGTATCACCTTGTGCACATGTGTTAGCATATTTTCACAAACATTTTCAAGGGTGTTAGCACTCCACTAGATCCTAAATGCATATGCAATGAGTTAGAGCATCTAGTGGCACTTTGATAACCGCATTCCGATACGAGTTTCACCCCTCTTAATAGTATGGCTATCAAACATAAATGTGATCATACTCTCTAAGTGTCTTGATCACTAAAACAAAATAGCTCATATGGTTTATACCTTTGCCTTGAGCTTTTTGTTTTTCTCTTTCTTCTTTCCAAGTCCAAGCACTTGATCATCACCATGTCATCATCTTCATCATGCTATGATCTTTGTTTGCTTCGCAACTTGGAGTGTGCTACCTATCTCATGATCACTTGATAAACTAGGTTAGCATTTAGGGTTTCATCAATTCACCAAAACCAAACTAGAGCTTTCAACTGCGGGACTATCTAAGGAATAGTGGGGTGAGGCTATATTAACAGCGTGTCATGTCCTGAATAGGGTGCCCACAAAGAACAAAAAATTACACCATTTGAGGAATGGGAGAAGAAGAGATTAAATCTCTCTTACCTGTGAACTTGGGGTTGTTTGGCAAAGGTGAATGTGCCAATAAACAAAAAACGAAAGCTTGGACTAAAGACTGTTGATTGTGTTTTTCATGGTTATGCTATTCACAGCGTGGGTTATTGATTTTTAATTATAAATTCTAGTGTTCCTGAGATGGCTGTTGATACAATCATGGAATCTAGAGACGCTATATTTTTTGAGAATGGATTTCCCATAAAAAATTCACCTAGCATGACTGGTCATGAATTTATAATTCCCCATGAACATGAAAATTTTACTCCGATAGAACAAATTGAGGAACCCTATATGCAAAATCCTAAGGAGGATGACACTATAGTCACTAGAAAAAGTAAGAGACAGAGGACTGCAAAGTCTTTTGGTGATGACTATATTGTGTACCTTGTGGATGACACACCAACGACCATTGAAGAGACATATTCCTCTCCTGATGCTGACTTATGGAAGGAAGCAGTACAGAGTGAGATGGATTCTATTATGTCTAATGGAACTTGGGAAATAGTTGATCGTCCTTATGGGTGCAAACCTATAGGGTGCAAATGGGTGTTCAAGAAAAAGCTTAGGCCTGATGGTACTATCGAGAGGTACAAGGCAAGACTTGTGGCCAATGGTTATACTCAAAAGGAAGGTGAGGATTTCTTTGATACTTATTCACCGGTTGCCCGATTGACTACAATTCGAGTTTTGCTTTCCCTAGCAGCCTCTTATGGTCTTATCGTTCATCAAATGGACATTAAAACAGCTTTCCTAAACAGAGAGTTAGAGGAGGAGATCTATATGGATCAGTCGGAAGGGTTTGTAGCAAATGGTCAAGAAGGCAAGGTGTGTAAATTATTAAAGTTATTATATGGCCTAAAACAAGCTCCTAAGCAGTGGCATGAGAAGTTCGACAGAACTCTAACATCTGCTGGCTTTGTTGTAAATGAAGCTGACAAATGTGTGTACTATTGGTATGGTGGGGGTGAATGAGTTATTTTGTGCTTATATGTTGATGACATACTGATCTTTGGATCTAGCCTCAAAGTGATTGAGGAGGTGAAGGAATTTTTATCTAATAATTTTGAAATGAAAGATTTGGGAGAGGCTAATGTTATTCTTAATATCAAGCTTCTGAGAGAAGGTGATGGTGGGGTAACTCTGTTACAATCCCACTATGTGGAAAAGGTGCTGAGTCGCTTTGGGTTTAGTGACTGTGAGCCTGCTCCTACACCTTATGACCCTAGTGTGCTATTGAGGAAAAATTGGAGAATAGCAAGGGATCAATTGAGATATTCCTAGATCATTGGTTCGCTCATTTATCTTGCTAGTGCAACAAGGCCTGACATCTTATTTGCTGTGTGCAAGCTGAGCCGGTTTGTATCAAACCCGGAAGATGATCACTGGTGTGCTCTTGAGAGAGTGATGTGCTATCTAAAAGGCACTATGAGCTATGGTATTCGTTATACCGGACTTCCGAAGGTGCTAGAAGGCTATTGTGATGCCAACTGGATCTCTGATGCTGATGAGCTTTATACCACATGTGGATATGTGTTTTCGCTTAGAGGTGGTGCTATTTCCTAGAAGTCTTACAAGCAGACTATCTTAACGAAGTCTATAATGGAAGCAGAACTCACAGCATTAGACACCGCTGGCTCTGAGGCCGAGTGGCTTCGTGATCTCCTTATGGATTTACCGGTTGTTGAAAAACCCATACCGGCTATTTCTATAAACTATAATAACCAGACTGTGATTACGAAGGTTAACAGTTCTAAGGATAACATGAAGTCCACAAGGCATGTTAAGAGACGACTAAAATCTATCAGAAAATTGATAGACTCCAGAGTAATAGCGTTGGACTATGTTCACACGTCTAACAATCTGGTAGATCAATTCAATAAGGGTCTGTCACACAATGTGATAGAAAGTGCATCGAGAGAGATAGGTTTGAGACCCACATGAAATTTACTATAGTTATAACCTGTTCTATGTGATCGGAGATCCCGTAAAGTAGGATGATGAAACAAGCTAGTAGTAAATTATGAGGAAAGATCTTTAGTAAGACTTATTTCTGATGCATATCTTTTCTTTCTATAAGGCAGGTTGGTTTTTACCTTAATATGTTCCAAGTGGCTTGCTAAAGCAAAGATGTTGTCCTACAGAACATCTTTTGAGGAACACACCTATATGAGTCAGACTGCTGGTCACAGTCTATGAGATTTGAGTGATCTCTAAATACTCATGAAAGGCACTGAAGTATAACTTATATGCTTTAAATAGAGGGGATGCCTTTTGCAGCCAAGTATTAGATAAGGACTTTAGTGACATTCACCTCACACAAAACTATCAATTCAAGGCTTAGTCCATTGTTCAGTTATGGCTGAGTGAAACTATTGCTCTAGATGGATGTTCAATTTAACAGTCTCCATCGAAACACTGTTATATAAAAGAAATGTGGTTCTGAGATTACTTTGTTACAAACCCTAGAGTTTGGTGGGGATTGTTGGATATATTATGGGCTTGGCCCGTATAATATTTAATAAATTAAATAAAACTCTATGGTCCGTAACATTAAGCGTTGTATGATTTAATACCGTACGAGATTTTGACTGAACGTTGACTCAGCTTATTTGGTTGAAAATTATCCATCTTAATTGAGAAGATGAGAAAAGGACACATGAGTGCCACACGCGCGCGCGCGCCGCCGCCGCCCGGGCCGGGCCGGGCCGTGGCGTGGGCATGGCCGTGGCCGTGGCAGGTGGGCGGCGAGCGAGCGAACGGGCGGGCGTGGCCAGGTTTTGCCACTTATTCCATATAATTACGGGAGTTTCTCTCCTTTATGTTGGAGGCGAATTGATTGCGCTAGTTACCGTCTCTTCGTATCTCCATCTCCTGAGTTTCTCCGCTGGCCTTCTCCCTACCCACCGCAGGCATAAGTTAGAAGTTCTCCGTCAGTCCAATTCCCCCCTTCGCTTCCGAGAGACCACATCTCAGCCGCCCTTTGGCTTTCCCCGTCACATACCTCTACGCGCATGGAGCAGCGGGAGAGCAGGTGCCTCCGAAACCCTCGTCCGCCTGCGAACCTTGCACGGGGTGTACGGCGATTAGGTTTTTGGGGAGCGATTCCGCGACTGCTCCTCCGACGTCTTCTTCCGGGTGATCGCTCGCAGAACAACAAGGTGTTTTCTTCCTGGTGACCGTTCGTGGGACTGCACTACGAGCACCTTCCTGCATCGACTGTGGTCCACGACTTCGAGCAACGCACTATATGTCTGGTGCGATTAGAGCCTCCGATGCCCTCGGCATGGATCCCTCCGCTAGGTACACTCTTAACTCTGTGATTACCGTACTTTACGCACGTACTGTATCGATCAGTATGTCATACTTGCATGCTGTAGCGTTTGTTAGTGATATATACATGCATATATATGTCGTCATGAACCTACTGATATTTTATTTCTGGATTAAATTAACCATAAAAATACCTAATTATCTAGCATCACGCATCGGCTTAGCACGAATTTGGTGCTTCCATGGCCAGATCCGGTGCTTAGGCTTGTGGATCCGTCCACTCCCCCAACCCCCATGGCTTGTTCCAGCATTGCGGTGTGGCGCTAGGTGAAGACATTGGTTGTGGGGGTGTGCTGCATGGGCGGTTGACAAATCCCGGTGGCTGTGATACGTGCTGGCGGCGTGGTGGGCCGGATGCACGTCTGGGATCGACGGATCTGGTGTGCTACTGGTTCAGTTGTTTTTGAGCCTGTAGCAGTGGCAGACGATGGCCACGTGGTGTGTCATGGAGATCCCGATGCGTCCTTCGGCAGGCTCTGGCAAGGGCTCGGGTGAGCGGCAACGTCCTTGGCACTCACACCCGGCAACGCAGTGTAAACGTCGTGGCTTGAGCCTAGATGTGCATCTATGGTGGCAGCGGTGGCCAAGGCTAACACGATGACGACGACCTATTTGTCGATGGACCCACTCTTGGGGCAGCATTATCCGTGGCTATGTCCTTGGATCTGCTCAGTGGTAGCGCATATACGTCGCATGGTAACTTCAACAGTGGTGGGCTCCGAAGGCATGGCGGCAAAAAGTTTTTTTTTTCCGTGTCAGGCTTTGTTTAAATTCAGAGTGTAAAATTTCGAGGTGACACATCGGGTGCCACATAGGGGTGTCGCATGGATTGTTTGGATACTAATAAAAAATAAATTACAGAATCCGTCGGTAATCCGCGAGACAAATTTATTAAGCCTAATTAATCCGTCACTAGCACATGTGTTACTATAGCACCACATTGTCAAATCATGGACGAATTAGGCTTAAAAGATTCGTCTCACAAATTAGTCGCAAACTGTGTAATTAGTTATTTTTTAGTCTGTATTTAATACTTTATGCATGTGTCAAATATTTGATGGGATATGTTGTCTTTCTTGTTTGAGGGTTTGAGCTCGTGTACCTTTTGGTTACATATATCTTGCGTGGATATAAGTGTCAGATTTTATATCCTTTATCTAAAAAATCCCCGATTGACCGTACACACATAATAATTCGTGGCCTGTTCGCTTGGTCGTAAATGATCGTGAATTATAAGCTAAAACAATATTTTTCTCTCACACCAAATCAGCCAGCAGTAATAATCCACGATCATATCAGCACCAGCCGAGCAGGCTAATTATAAGAACCTGCACGAATTTCAATATTCAAAGTTTGTTGTATATCTTTTACTAACAATTAGCCTAATTATATAAAAAGTTTGTATTACAAAAGTAGCTAGTTACATTAGATTTGTATTTATAAAAAATACTTTCTAATGATCAAACTTAATTTTGCTCCTATAAATTATATATTACAAGAGAAATAGATCGAAATATATTCTTTAAGACCGCATCAAGTCAAATCACGTCTTATATTGGGGGACGGAAGGAGTATGCGCTAATGCAAATTACCAGACAACATTTCATTACTAACTTTTCTTATATCTACTCATAGGACCTCACCAAAACTTTTTTTCTGAGAATTTGCAGCCCCCCATCCTGCTTCCCCACCCACTATATATGATGCGGGTCTATATGAACCATGGATCGAGCAACCAAAATACACCCAAAACGTCTCTCAGAGCTAGTGAAGTCATTTCTCTTTCTTTTTTTTTCCCAAACATGTAGAAGAGCTACACGTAGAAAGAGCTACGCTGCACAACACCATGTTCGCTTGTTGGTTTCAGCCAGCCCAAACCAGCCCAGAAACCAACCAGCGAACAGGCCGATTAATCTCTAATATAAATTCTGCTACAAAAAAGCCCTAGCTCCCAGACGGACTCATAGTCTCCTTTTTCTTATATATATAATATACAAAAATAAACAAATAATAAAGGGCTTAAAAGGAATCTGTCTTATCTAATCCCTGATAGATATGATCTCGGTCCGTGTGTGTGTTATATTTGATCCTGCTTGATTACAATCCGATTCTCTCTAATAATGTGGAGTGGAACAAATCACAGGGATCGCTCCACCACCGGCTCCAAATCCACAACAATAATTCATTATCTCTCTTTAGAAAATAATAGTAAAAGTAATGAAATCCAACATAATTTGAACAACAATACCCACCAAAAAAATTTATTTGGCTGCTAGCTTAGTAGCACTGCTCTACACTGTACTATCTAGCTTTTTTAGAAAGGCGGTTGCCAGATTCTTATTAGACGAGGAAAAAAGAAACAAAACAATATTTACAAAAAGGCTTTTTTTGAGTCGAAACTCCAAACCACCGAGGCGCACAGGCCAGACACTACTAAGCTACTAAACACTGTACTATGCTAGTACATGTCGTTATAAATTATATTGCACCAAAAAGATCACCACAAGATAATGATGTTGTTCTGCTACCATGCAGATACCTGAGGATCCTACCTAGAACAGACGACACATTCACACCTACATGTTGCTTATTTCAGAAGATTGTAGTGTATCGTTTAAATTGGATGCATGCTCGCGGCCATTAGCGGCACAGCTCCGTAGTTACTGCGCTGCTCGTAGTTCGGCTGTTTGTTTTTATGTAATATCGAAGTTTGAAACAGTCTACTAGGAAGGTCCAGTCAAACTGTAAGACCTCCTAGGGTGCTCATTAGAAGCGTGTCGTATGTATGGTTAAACCCCGTTTCTTCTTAATTACAATGATACGCAAATCTTTTGCGTATTCGAGAAAAAAAATTGGATGCATGCTTGAATTAATTAGAAGATTGACATGAGATTCTAGACAACAAATTCATAACAGTTTCTACAAACGTGCACACATAGTAATTCTCACTGACAGTCTGAGAGCAGTACCATACGTACATCCCCGATCGACGAGTGCACTGCGTTTCTACAAAAAATAACATAGTACGTATATATCTATTTACTTAAGCACACACAATGCAACTACGCGTGCAGCAGCTGACCGACGGCGATGCTAAACTCTCTGTGGCAGCCACATCACACCTCGGCGGCGGCGGCAGGCACGGTGGCCTGCGCGATCCTCCTGAGCTTGGCGATGACCATGACGAGCTTGCTGTTGAGGCGGCTGACGATGCAGCGCGGCAGCCAGCCAGCGGCCGGGTCGAGCTGCACGACGTACGTCACGACGCACGATCCGGCGTCGCCGTCGAGCCTCTCGACGACCCAGCCGGACTGCAGCAGCAGGCTGCGGCCGACGACGGCGGAGCCTCCGCCGCTGCCGCCCTTGGGCGCGGGCGGCGGCAGCAGGCCCGCGGCGATCTCCTTGGGCAGCGCGGCCACCGCGACCACCAGCGTGCCGTCTTCCATGGCCTGGCGCCGCTCGTAGACGACCAGGTCCCGGCGCCGGGCGGGCCTGGCGGGACGCCGGCTGGTGGTGGTGGAGGAGGAGGCGTCGCCGAACTTGAGGTGGATGATGCTCAGGTCGTCGCCGAGCTCCCTGATGTACGAAGACTCCACCAGCTGGTCCGACTCCCACTGCTGCACTTGCACACACACACACACAAAACGCGGGCATGTTAGTATTGTAAACAAAGTATTTCAAGTTGGGTCAGTCTCGGTAAAAAGTAATATGGCCCTCTGGCGCGATACAGTTGAGGGATGAAAATAAGAGTCCAAGCCTATCGAATGCACTTTCGAGTGGGTAGGCTTGTTTTTGGCCCACGAAACCACGAACGCAGGCACAGCTACTACAAAAGCCTCGCTACCTGTCTACTCCCTCCGTCCCTAGAAACGAGTCACTAGGAGACCGTGCAGATCAAACTTTTTTAGCTTTAATTAGGTTTAGAAAAAACGAGCAATATTTTTATCTCTAAATAAATTTGTTATAAAAATATATTCAAAAATCTATCTAATAATACTAATTATATACTATAAATATTAATATTTTATTAAATATATTCGGTTAAAGTTAAAAATTGTTGACTTTTTAGGAAGTGAAAATAACTCTTTTTTAAGGAGTACCTGCTACTTATTACACATTATTACATAAGCCTTTTTTTAGAAAAGATTATTATTATTATTATTATTACATGAGCCTACGTATAGGGAAAAAATTGCGCGCACTCGTGATGATGTCGGCGCTCCGAGTCCCTCGGGCGCGGGCAAACGTACGACATCCACACATCCTCCATCTAGCGGTGGTATGCACGGGTGTCGGTGGATACTGCATCCACGGAATTTTTTCCCCTATATAAACGACTCACACAATAGTTTAGGACTTAGCAACCGACAGCTATTACAGTTTGTGACTGGTAGCGTTCCTAACATAGCGATCTACCAGCTAAGGTTAGTCTAAATGGGAGTTTTATATACATTAAATAAGTTGATGTGGCATGGTTTAAATGAAGAGAGATGAAAGTAGTTTTATCGGATAAAATGAGTTTCATGGGGATAAAACTTGTTTACACTATTTCCAATACCAGAGAGTCTTGGAAGCAGAGCCCATAAAACTTTCACCGAGACTAACCTAATTATCCTACCTAGAGAGTAGCTCGATAGATGGACGGGTAATGCGACAGAGCATATGGCCTGTTATTAGGTACTGGCCCCAAAAGTGGTAAGAGGCCCTCGCGCCAGATCGAGACCGGCCCAGCCTTGCTGGCTAGTACTACGTGCCAGCAATATGTACACTCATTTCCCAAGTGGCAAGCAAAAAGTTTCTACCACACAAAACGTTGCGAGTCCAAGTGTACTCATTCGGTCATTCCCCTGCCACATGCACGTTATTAGTATCTTGTAAGTATGCTTTGGTGTCAGGTCTAGCGTGACCTGGCATTCATCAGTACTGAAAATGATTAGTTAGCTCCCAGCTGTGTGTGTGTGTGTGTGTGTGTGTGTGTGTGTGTGTGTGTGGAGTTGTTTTCACAACGTGCAGAAATTAATTAGCAGTGCGCTCTTGTTACATATATGAATGAAGATATACCGAGTCCGAGTGGTGGGCAAAGATCATATATGTAAGCAAAGCTAAGTCGCAGAACAAAAGAGACCACTACACAGCCGGTGCTCCTCCTTTTGTCAGCCGGTGACATGCATTTCCTGTTATTACCACTTTTTAAATTATAGTTTATTTTAGCATTGTTTTAATTAAGTCAAACTTCTAGTGTGGTCAAACTTTATACAAATTAGTTCCACTAAATTCTACGGAGAATCTAACATCCGAGTTCACTATCTATTTATTTAAAATGTTGGAGAAGTTAGAGTGAGCTCACCATGGTTCAAACTTCGAAAACAGAGTACTACTAACAGTGGTCCAAGGATAATACCACCGTCTATCCAAAACTATAGGTGGTTTCGGCTTTTCTAAATAAATAGTTCTTTATTATGCACCTCGATATAAAATATATCTAGATATATAATAAAAGTTGTCTACATAGAAATGCAAAAAAGACTTATAAATTAAAAATTTCGAACAGAGGGGGTACTTACTTAGTATCTAGGTATTCAAAGTCAACCGGCCGGTCGTCCACATTACAAAGAAGTAATAAGCTTGGTCAAAGAAGTACTTTGATATCTTGATCCTAACTAAACCACCGTGTCTAGTTTCGTTATGTTTGAGCTTTGGGGGTGGCGGGCAGACGCGCGCAATGCAGAGAGCACATGCATGTGGCTCAACGTGCAGTCACATGCACGCCTGCATCAGGGCACGCATCTACGGCTACTTGTATAATAATTTATGCATCTTGTCGGAACTAATACTAGGGTATCTGAAGAGAAGAAGCTAATAATCATCAACATTGATTCATCCGAGCAGTCAAAAACGCGACTACAGCTCCATCTGACCCCCAGACGCACGGGCCTCGCCTCTCCCGGCCTCCGGGGGAAGGCTCCGCCTCGCCTGGCCTCTTGGGGAGGGCTCTGCCTCGCCCGACCCAAGGCCGCAAGCTCCGCCTCGTCCGACTCTTGGGTTTGCCCTCCGCCTCACCCGGTCTCTGGGAGAGGGCTTCGCCTCACTTGACCTCAAGGCCACGGGCTCCGCCTCGTCCGACCCTTGGGTTTGCGTTCCGTCTCGCCCGGCCTCTGGGAGAGGGCTCCGCCTCGCCTGACCCCAAGGCTGTGGGCTCCGCCTCGCCCGACTCTTGGGTTCGCGCTCTGCCTCGCCTGACCCCAAGGCCGCGGGCTCCACATCGCCCGACCTTTGGGTTTGCACTCCGCCTCGTCCGACCCTTGGGTTTGCGCTCCGCCTCGCCTAGCCTCTAGGGGAAGGCTCCGCCTCGCCCGACCTCTAGGGGAGGGCTCCACCTCGCCCGACCCCAAGGCCGTGGGCTCCACCTCGCCTGACCCTTGGGTTTGCGCTCCGCCTAGCCCGGCCCCTGGGGGAGAGCTTCGCCTCGTCCGACCCCAAGGCCATGGGCTCTGCCTCGCCCGACCCTTGGGTTTGCGCTCCACCTCATCCTGCCTCTGGGAGAGAGCCCCGCCTCGTCCGACTCCAAGGCCACGGGCTCCGTCTCGCCCGACCCTGAGACCGCGGGCTCTGTCTCACCCGACGGAGACCCATGCCGCCGCCAACCACTCTAGCTCCAAGTGTATGGGCCTGGGTCAAAGATCTTATATCAGGGAGACGACCGACACGCCCCGATGTAACCCACGGCCACGACGGGCCATACCCGAGGACTCACATCAGGAATAGCGTCGGGTGTACCGGTGTTGTTCTACCTAACCCTCGTATGAACACTGATAGGCGCGTCAGTTCGCCACGACGTTCGCCAGGACGGAGTGGAGCGCCATGATCGGTAGACGACGCCTACGCCTGGCGCCAGTGATGGATAGGGACATGACATGGAGCCATCCCTGTCGACATCTACATGGTCGGTGGGACCCACATGAAGGATAAAAAGGATTCGGCGGTCCTGAAGGCCGCTCTCTCCCTCTTGTTTCTTCTCTTTTCCTCCGCTGTAACCCGTGTTTTCCCTTGGTCTATAAAAGGGAAAGCAGGACGCCCTAGGATGGGCATCTGATCGATCTAAGCTAGACCCGATCGAATCATCATGAACCCATCGAACCTTGAACCGACCAGAACACAACACAAGCACATGGCTGAGCGGCAACCGAGCTCTCGGCACCCGTTCACTCTTTCCACTAGAGACTTGGGACCTGTCCCTCTCTCACCCGTTTGTAACCCCTACTACAAACTTTCGGTGTTAGTAACACGAGCAGCAACGACGAACTGGACGTAGGAACATTCTACCCGAACCAGTATAAACCTCGTGTCCTCTAAGCACACCATCCGAGCCAGACACGGAATATTAGAAATTACTTATCGGTGGTGACTCGAAACAATGACAGTTGGTGCGCTAGGTAGGGGCCTTTTGCTCGTCTCAACATCCACACCAGGCCTCGGATGGCTAGTCACAACCTCAGCTAGGTCCCAGGTGCGCACGTGCGCTTTAGGGACCTGGGCTTCATCATCACGACAGAGGGAGACTTGGCGATGGCTCCCGCCGCCGTCCTCGACGCGATTGCCAAGGCGCTTGAGGAGCTGCAACTGCACGCAATGGAGGCCCACACCCTTCAACTATGGGAGGTTAGAGCGCCAGCTCGGCGCCTTCCTAGGACCCCGATGGTCCTAGGAGGACCTGTGCCACCTCACCTTCTCGTTCGCCAGCGTCATGGTGTAGCTTGCCAGAGGGGAGCCACTCTCTCTGGAATACCTCATTCGTAGCACCCCGACAACGCTCCCGTTCAGTCTCCGCAATGCCGTAGAGACTGATGGCCACCTTGTGGCACAACGCACGCCTCCATCCCTCGCGAACGACGGGTTCATGGGGATGGCCGCATATGTTGCGGAATCTTTTCACGACCTCCTCGTGAGAGAAACGTAGTCGTCCTCCACCTCTGACTCCAACAGGGGGAGCCATCACCCCTCTTGTGAGTGTTTCATGGCAGGTACAACTGAGGGACACGTTGGAAGCATCCATGAGGATGAGGCTACCCCAACGAACGACCTCAACGATGAGGTCAAGAGGGATGCAGGGGCCCCACCACGCTTGTGGGTGGAGCAACTGAATGCCCAACACCAAGAGCTCGAGAAAGCGCGACTCCAGCTCGAGCAGGAACGTGAGAGATCGAGTGCCATGGAGATGGTGGGCGCACATGCGCCATGGCCCGCGACGTGAACCGGAGGATCATCGAGGATGATGAAGCGCTCCCACACTTCGCCGGGCAAGCCAGAACATCGATGCTGTGGTCGCCTTGCTCCGGGGGCTTTTGGGGCCCGCGATGCCGAAAGAACGTCAGGCCCATCACGAGATTCACACGCTACTTGAGCGTGCGGTGGCGCAATAGGCCGAGAGCTCACTGTGTCGACGACATGAGCTCAATGCTAGCCAGTGCACGCCCTCAGAGCTACCCAACAAGGACACGTCAGTCCACCCGGCGCCACAAGGCGGCAGGCCGCGCGCCACGGTCCCAGTGCATGAGCGTCTTGGCCTCCATCGTGACGCGCGCGACACCCTCGATGCCCGTAGGCGTGCCCGTAGCAATGCGAGGGAGGGAGCTAGCCGTGGCTACCACCCTCATCGTGGTGGATGCTAGAACAGCGGCAAGGACCGAAGTCTAAGCCCTGGCCTACCGGGACCTCAGGCCTTCGGCTGACACATCCTCAACGCCGCCTTCCCACCACGGTACCGACCACCGACCAACATCCTGAAATACTCTAGGGAAATGAACCCTGGAATGTGGCTCGAGGATTATTGGCTTGCTTGCCAAGCCGATGGAGTGGATGATGATGATTTCATTATCCACAACCTTCCACTATTCTTGGCCGATTTGGCGCGGACGTGGTTGGAACACTTTTCGCCCAACAGAATCCAGAGTTGGGCGGACCTAAAGGAGATCTTCGTGGGAAACTTTTAGGGCACATACAAGAGTCTTGGGAACCCATGGGATCTCAAAAACTGCCGACAAAAGGCTAGGGAAACCCTTTAGGGGTACATCCAGTGCTTCTCCCGATAGTGAACGAGTTGCCTAACGTCGCCGACATCGACGTCATAGGAGCTTTTCTATCTGGGACCACTTGCGAGTCCCTAGTCCATAAGCTAGGACATAAGGGCCCACGAACCATCAAGGAGCTCCTCGACATCGCCACTAGCCACACCTTGAGCGAGGAGGTAGCCAGGGCGATCTTCAACCACCTCAAGGGTAAGACGAAGCGGGACGAGGACGCCGGTGAAGGCGCCTCCAACCACAAGGGGGGTCGGAAGCCCGTAGAAGGTATCCCGAACCACTTTGAGAAGCTGCTCGAAGGGCCATGCCCAAACCATGCCTTCCCCATCAAGCATCTCTACAAGGATTGCGCCCTCATGAAGTGGTTCTTGTCCGAAGGCTCCAACAAGGGGGAGCACAAGGAGGACCCCAAGCCGGCCGCAAATGATGCCGAGGGGAATGACGGCGGCTTTTCAATGCTGGATGGCTGCCTCATGATCTTTGGAGGGTCAGCGGCGTATGACTCCAAGCACCGCTAGAAGCTTGCGCGCCGCGAGGTCTATACGATCGAGTCGGCCACGCCTACCTTCCTCCGATGGTCGGAGTCTACCATAACCTTTGATCGGACCAACCACCTAGAGAGCGTCCCGTAACCAGGGAGATATTTACTTGTGGTCGACCCAATCATCAGCACGAAGCGGCTCACCATGGTACTGATGGATGGAGGCAGTGGCCTCAACATCATGTATGTCAAAACACTCGATGCCATGGGCATCGATCAATCGCGCATCCGACCAACCGAGTTCCTTTCCACAACATTGTCCCAGGAAAGCAGGCCATGCCACTTGGGTAGATCAATCTGCCCATCACCTTCGAGGATCCATCCAATTATAGGACGGAGACCCTCACCTTCGAGGTGGTCGTGTTCCATGAAACCTACCACGCCATCCTGGGACATCTATGCTACGCGAAGTTCATGGCCATCCCCAACTACACCTACCTAAAGCTAAAGATGTCGGGACCATGCGGGGTCATCACCATCGGCACCTCCTTCTAGCGCGCCTACGAGTGCAAGGTCAAGTGCTGTGAACACGTCGTGGCAATCCTCGCCTCCAAGGAGCTTGCAGGCATCAAGAAGGGGGTCACTGAAGAAGCGCCCGACCCCAAGCGGTCGGCCAGGTCTTTTAAACCTATGGAGGGCACCAAGGAGGTCCTCATAGACCCCAGCGGCTCCAAAGGCAAAGTGATGCGCATTAGCACCACGCTTTCCTCTGAATAGGAAAGCGCGCTCGCCGACTTCCTCTGCACCAACGAAGATATCTTTGCGTGGAAACCCGTGGACGTGCTAGGCATTCTAAGAGAAGTTGCTAAGCATGCCTTGAAGATAAGGCTAGGATCCAAGCCGGTGAAGCAGCGCCTACATCGCTTTGACGAGGGGAAGCGTAGGGCCATCGACGAGGAAATTGCAAAGCTTTTGGCGGCCGAGTTCATCAAGGAAGTATTCCACCTTGAATGGTTAGCCAATCTCGTTCTTGTACGAAAGAAGAGTGGGAAATGGAGAATGTGTGTTGACTACACGGGTCTCAACAAGGCATGTCCAAAGGATCCGTTTCCTTTGCCACGCATAGACCAAGTAGTCGACTCAACCTTAGGGTGTGAAGCTTTTTGCTTCCTTGATCCATACTCCGGGTACCATCAAATCACGATAAAAGAGTCCGACCAGCTCGCGACATCTTTCATCACCCCATTCGGATCGTTCTGCTATGTCACAATGCTATTCGGTCTAAAAAACACGGGAGCTATGTACTAGCATTGTATGCTCAAGTATTTTAGGGACCTCATCAGGCAAACCATTGAGGCCTACGTGGATGACATCGTGGTCAAGTCCAAATGGGCTGACCAGGTCATAGCCGACCTTGAGCAAACCTTCACAAAACTCCAAGTAAATGACATTAAGCTCAACCCCAAGAAGTGCATTTTTGGGGTCCCGAGGGGTATGCTACTAGGTTTCATTGTCTCCGAGCTTGGCATCGAGGCCAACCCGGAGAAGATCTCGCCATCACAAGGATGGACCCGATTCAGAATGTAAAGGGGGTACAGCAAGTTGCAAGGTGCCTCGCTGCACTCAGCGGCTTCATCTCGCGCCTCAGCAAACAAGGTCTCCCCCTCTATCGGCTTCTAAAGAAGGCCGACCATTTTGAATGGACACCCAAGGCCTAGGAGGCACTTGACGCGGTCAAGCAGCTACTGATGATTGCCTTGATCCTGGTCCCTCCGATCGACGGAGAACCGCTTCTGCTCTACATGGTCTAAGAAAGGCACCAGCGCGGGGCTGGTCTTTGTTTTGCCCCTCAGGGTACGCATGAGGTACATGGTTCGCATCCATTTCCCCTCCTCCAACAATGTGGCCGAGTATGAGATGCTCATCAATGGCCTACGCATCGCCATCGAGTTGGGTATCTGACACCTCGATGTCTAGGGCAACTTCCAGCTGGTCATTGATCAAGTCATGAAGGAGTCGAGCTGCCACAACGCCAAGATGGCTGCATATTCCTAAGAAGTCCGCCAGCTGGAGGACAAGTTTGATGGTCTCGAGCTCAACCACATCCCAAGGCGTCTCAATGAGGTGGCCAATGCGCTAGTGAAAGTGGCATCCAGCCGAGAGCCAGTGCCAATGGGTGTCTTCACCAGCGATCAGCATAAGCCCTCGATCCGCTACGAGGAGCTAGAATGGGCTAGTGACAGGCCGCTTGCCCTGGGCTTAGGGGCTAACCAATCGTTAGCTCCATTTGACCCCAAGGTCATGGAGCTTGACGAGGATCTAGTGACAGAGCCTGATCCTCTGGCCGACTGGAGGACGCCTTACCTCGACTACCTCCTCTGTGAGGCGCTACCAATGGACAAGACGGAGGCTCGGTGGCTCGCACGTCGTGCCAAGTCCTTTGCCATTGTTGATGGCAAACTCTATAGGCGGAGCCACACCGGGATCCTGCAGCACAACATCCCCATCGAGCAAGGGAAGCAGTTGCTGAGTGATATCCATGGTGGGGTCTGCGGTCACCATGCCGTGTCTAGAACCCTAGTTGAAAACGCATTCTGACAAGGCTTCTACTGGTTGACCGTGGTAGTCGACGTTGAACATATTGTGCACACCTACGAAGGGTGTCAGTACTATGCCCGGCAGACCCACCTGCCGACCCAAGCACTCTAGACAATCCCCATCACATGGCCATTCGCGGTCTGGGGGCTCGATCTGGTCGGACCTCTCAAGAGGGCGCCTGGGGGCTATACGCACTTGCTTGTCACCGTAGACAATTTTACAAAGTGGATAGAGGCTCGACCGATCTCCATGATCAAGTCTGAGCAAGCCGTGCTGTTCTTCCTCGACATCGTCCATCACTTTGGGGTCCCGAACTCTGTTATCATGGACAATGGCACGCAGTTCACCAGAAAAAAGTTCCTCCAATTCTGCGATGAATACCACATCCACGACGATTGGGCCACCATGGCGTACTCCCGCATGAACGAGCAGGTCGAGCGCGCGAACGACATGGTCCTACAAGGCCTCAAGCCTAGGATCTTCAATCGGTTGAACAAATTTGGTGGACGATGGGTTGCAGAACTTCCCACGGTGCTTTGGAGCCTAAGGACGACCCCTAGCCAGGCCACCGGCTATACACTATTCTTCATGGTTTATGGTTCCGAGGCTATCCTCCCAACCGACCTCGACTATGGAGCGCCAAGGGTCAGGGCGTATGACGAACAGGGAGTCGAGGCGTCCCTCAAAGATGACATGGACTAGCTAGACGAAGCACGCGACATCGCCCTCCTCCGCTCAACCAAATACCAGCAAGCGTTGCACTGGTACCATAGGCGTTGAGTGCGAGGTCGGGCCTTCAACATTGGGGCCCTAGTGCTCCACCTCATCCAGAGCAACAGGAACCGCCACAAGCTCTCTCCACCATGGGAGGGACCGTACGTCGTCGCGGAGGTTCTCCGATCGGGCACATACAAGCTCAAGGCCATTGATGGTGAAGTCTTCATCAATGCCTGGAACATCAAGCAGGTACGTCACTTTTACCCGTAATAAACACACACTTGCTCTTATCAGTTTTGCTTTCAAACTCCCCGATCTTTATTAACATCCGACCCCAGCAACGGCGAGGGGTCGGGCCTTGCTCAGGGGCTAGTAAGAGCGTATCTATCCAGAAGACATTCCCTATGCCTGACTGTTTCTCATGTTAAGACCCAAAAGTGAAGTTTGCAGAAACAAACGATGAGTAAAACTAGTCAAACTGTGAGAAACCTATGCCTCGACGGCTACGACGTCTTTGCTCACCAGCGTGATCAGAGTTTTTTTTCTACACCCTGGGCTTTTTGGTCTTAGCTACGGAAAGAGTCGATATGCGTTTAAGAGTCTATCCGCCTAGCTAGCATTCTCTGTGCTCGACCCTCTCTCACAACAAGACCTAGAAGCTAGGCTTGCAGAAACAAACTCTGAGTAAAATTGGTCAGACTACGAGAAACCTACGCCCTAGCGGCTACGGCGTCTTTGCTCACTAGCATGATCAGAGTTTGTTCGCCCGCACCCTAAGCTTTACAGCCTCAACGATGGAAAGGGTCGGAATGCATAAACCTTTTTATACAAAAAGGGGAGAATAGCTAAAAATCTGTTAGGCCATAACTAAATTTAAGATCTTGTCCACTTATTAGAAGTTCGCCGCTTGGCTCATCTGCCTAACTAAATTCTTGGGGGGACGTTTTCATCCTCTATCTACACAGGAAAGCCCTGTGCTAGCGGGTCACCCAAGCTACTCAAACGGCTTGGGCCGTTGCCGAGAGACGGTTAGGGAGCAGTGGAATGCCTCACAAGTGTTATGCCGACCCTGTTACGAACAACGGACCTAGGTTCCACCCAAACATATCTAGTAAGAGCTCCCTGAGCCCGTCACTCGAGCCATCGAGGTAAGTCCTGTGCTAGCGGGTCACCCAAGTCGATCAGATGGTTTAGGCCACTACCGAGAGATGGTTCGCCCTTAATTTACGCACGTTTTCTCTTATTAATTTCGCTATCAAGCCCCTGACCCCAACAACGGTAAGGGGTTGGGCCACACTCAGGGGCTGGCAGGAGTGTCTGTTCGGTAGACATTCTCTAAGCCTGACCCCTTTCTCATGCTAAAACCTAGAGGCAAGGTGTGCGGAAACAAACTCTGAGTAAAACTGGTTGGACCGCTAGAAACCTACACCCCAGTGACTACGGTGTTTCTGCTCACTAGCATGATTAGAGTTTCTGTCCCCGCACCCTGAGCTTTAGCCTCTGCCTTCCGTGGAAGGGTTTGGAGGGACCCACCAGTGGAATCTCCATCGAGGAGAGGCTGGCAGGTCACCCAAGTCGGTTGGACGGCTCGGGCCACTGTTGAGAGACGGGTACAAAGAAGCAAGATGCCCCATGCAGGTTATGCCAACTCTATCACGAACGATGGACCCAGACCCCGCATGGGCATATCCGGTAAGGAGCTCCCCGAACCCGTCACTCGAGCCATCAAGGTAACTTTAGCGACCCCCACTTTACTTTTCTAGTACATTAGCATTCATTCATCCATTCTCATGCATGCATTCATACATTCATCTCATACATCCAAGCATTACATATGCAATTATTGCATCTCAACGCTTCGCGTCGTATCACGAAGCAGTAGTCATCTCATTCGACATGAGCGGCAATCGACCGAAGTTCGAAGGCCGACCCATGGAGGGCTTGAGGATGCCTCGAGTCAAACAGAGCTAGGGGAGAAAACAGAGATGAGCCCTAGTGGCCCTTGCCCGACCCCGCTCAGAAGTGGACACGAACATCTCGACCTTTCTCATTTGATCCTAACCTCGAGCCAAGCCCACAGAATCTCTATCAAGGAGAGGACATCGGGCCGCCTAAGTCAGTCTCCGAAACGACTCAGGCATCTACCAAGAGGTGGGTTAAGAAGCAGTGGAATGCCACATGAGGGCTATGCTGACCCCATCAGCGAATGACAGACTTGGATTCCACTCGAACATGCCTGTTAGCGAGCTTGCCAAGCATGATACTCGAGCCATCGAGGCAAGTGTCGTTCGCTCAGCCCCTCTGGTTGTGGAAACCATGGATGGGGTGACGCACGAAATTTGGCCGACCCCTATTGAGCCCAACAGGGCTTGGGGGCTCGAGGTGCCCGACCCTAGCTTGGGAATCCAATTGATAGGGGTTCAAATGCTGCCCATGAAGGGCTCGAGGCCGCCTTGCGTCGAGCAGAGCTAGGGGAGAAAATGCAGATGAGCCCCAGCGGCCTTCGCCCAACCCATGTAGAAGCAGACAGGGTCATTTCAACCTTCTCGTTCGATCCTAACCTCGAGCCAACCCCACAGAATCTCCATTAAGGGAGGCCAGCGGGCCACCTGAGTCGCTCTCTAGAGCGACATGGGCATCTGGCGGGAGGCGGCTTATGGAGTAGTGGAATGCCACATGAGGGCTATGCCGACCCCGTCAGCGAATGATAGACCTGGATTCCACTTGAACATGCTCGTTAGTGAGCTCGCCAAGCGCGATACTCGAGCCATCAAGGCAAGTGTCGTTTGCTAAGCCCCTCCGGTTGCAGAAACCACGGATGGGGTGACGCACGAAATTCGGCAGACCCCTACCGAGGCCAATAGGGCTCGAGTGCTCAAGCTGCCCAACCCTAGCTCAGGAATCTAACTGATCGGGGTTCGAGGGCCAGCCCATGAAGGGATCGAGGCTACCTCGCGTCGAACAGAGCTAAGGGAGAAAACACAGATGAGCCCTAACGGCCTTCGCCCAACCCGCTTAGAAGCAGACAGGATCATCTCAACCTTCTCGTTCGATCCTAACCTTGAGTTGAGCCCACATAATCTCCATCGAGGGGAGGCCAGTGGGCCACCTGAGTCGCTCTTCGGAGCAACACGAGCATCTACCGGGAGGTGGGTTAAGGATCAGTGGAATGCCACATGAGGGCTATGCTGACCCCGTCATGAACGACAGACTCGGATTCCACTTGAACATGCCCGTTAGCGAGGTGGCCGAGCGCGTCTCTCTAGCCATCGAGACAAGTGACGTTATCTCAACCCCTCCGGTTGCAAAAACCGCGGACGGGGTGACGATCACAAAAATGAGCCGGCCCTCGACCAGACCCTCGCTACGCGCTAGGGCTCGAGGAAAGTTGGACTCGCACAAAGGCCGAGCTCTCGGTCGTGGAACGACAGACCCCCATAGGGTTCGAAATCAGGAAAGACCTTTTCCGACCACCAAACCTCATGGCTACACCCCTGAGAGGTCCGATCACGACGAAAGAGATTCGCTGTCCCCAGGACATGCCGTGGGCGACAAGGGAAGGCCAAGGCCATTAGAGTCCTCCCATTCAGAAAAGCCTCCGAAGGAGTATTCTACTCCTCTGTAGGCTCGGGGGCTATTGTCGGGGACCAATACTAGGGTACCCGAAGAGGAGGAGCTAATGATCATCATCATTGATTCATCCGAGCAGTCAAGAGCGTGACTACAGCTCCAACCGACCCCCGGACACGCGGGCTCTGCCTTGCCTGGCCTCCGCCTCGCTCGGCATCCGGGGGAAGGCTCCGCCTCACCTGGCCTCTGGGGGAGGGCTTCGCCTCGCCCGATCCTAAGGCCACGGGCTCCGCCTCGCCTGACCCTTGGGTTTACGCTCCGCCTCGCCCAGCCTCTGGGGGAGGGCTTTGCCTCGCTTGACCTCAAGGCCGTGGGGTCCGCCTCGCCCGACACTTGGGTTTGCGCTCCGCCTTGCCCGGCCTCTGGGAGAGGGCTTCGCCTCGCCCGACCCTTGGGGTTTGCGCTCCACGTCGCCCGACCCCAAGGCTACGGGCTCCGCCTCGCCCGACCTTTGGGATTGCCCTCCGCCTCGCCCAACCCTTGCGTTTGCGCTCCGCCTTGCCCGACCCCAAGGTCGTGGGCTCTGCCTTGCCCAACCCTTGGGTTTGCGCTCCGCCTTGCTCGGCCTCTCAGGGAGGGCTTCACCTCGCCCGACCCCAAGGCCGCGGGCTTCGCCTCGCCTGACCCTTGGGTTTATGTTCCGTCTCATCCTACCTCTGGGAGAGGGCCCCGCCTTGCCCAACCCTAAGGCCGTGGGCTCCGCCTCAACCGACCCTAAGGCCACAGGCTCCGCCTCACCCGACGGAGACCCATGCCGCCGCCATCCACTCCTGATCCAAGTGTATGGGCATGGGTCAAAGCTCAGACACCAGGGAGGCGATCGGCACGCCCCGATGTAACCCGCAGTCACAATGGGCCATACCCGAGGACTCACATCAGGAACAGCATTGGGCGTACCAGTGCTATTCTGCCTAACCCTCGTATGAACATTGACAGGCGTGTCAGTTCACCACGACGTCCGCCAGGACGGAGTGGAGCGCCATGACCGACAGACGACGCCTGCACATGGCACCAGTGACGGACAGGGCCACGACGTGGAGCCGTCCCTGTCGACATCTACAGGGTCGGCGGGACCCGCATGAAGGATAAGAATGATCCGGCGGTCCTGAAGGCCGCTCTTTCCCTCTCGTTTCTTCTCTTTTCCTCCACTATAACTCATATTTTTCCCTTGGTCTATAAAAGGGAAAGCAGGACATCCCAGGACGGGCATATGATCGATCCAGGCCAGACCCGATCAAATCATCACGAACCCATCGAACCGACCAGAACACAATAGAAGCACACGGCTGAGCGGCAACCGAGCTCTCGGCACCCGTTCACTCTTTCCACTACAGACTTGGGACCTATCCCTCCTCGTCCGTTTGTAACCCCGACTACAAACTTTTGGTGCTAGTAACACGAGCAGCAGCGACGAACTGGACGTAGTGATATTCTGCCCAAACCAGTATAAACCGCGTGTTCTCTAAACGCACCATCCGAGTTAGACGCGTAATATTAGAAATTTACTCGTCGGTGATGAATAGAATCACCCACACATCTGCTCCGAAACACCACCGTCCTGGTATACCACAACGGCTTTCTGGTACTATGCTCACTGCTGCTGCTGCTCTGTTCCAATTGAATACTCCAGCACCGGCAGAACAGAACCCCTGCTTCACCAATTTTTTTTTGTTTTCTTATATTATTACACAGTTATTACAAAGTAGGAGGAGTAGCCGTTTGGGACCCGACTACCCTAGGGACAGGTGTCAGATGCTGAGCATGTCATTGCGCCGGTTTTTAACTGTTTTTTCTTCTTTTAGCCTTTTGTTAGGAGTGACCTTACTCCACATCCTCGTTTGCTGGTCTAAAACTTGGCTGAAAATACTGTTCCGGCTGGTTTGTTGTGAGAGAAAAACACTGTAGCGACTGAAACTGGCTGAATCTCTAGAGGAGAATCAGCCGGCTGGTTCGCTGGAACGAGACCAACGAACAAGAGCTAAGAAACAATCCCTACCATGTACTGTACATATGTATTTGTTATTGCAAATTTTGTGCACAAGAAAATTTCAATCCGTAACCCTAAACGCCGTTTCTTCACCATAAAGCTGGTTTCCAACAATATTCTAAGTGTCCATAACTAAATAAAGCTGAAAAGGGCACTCACAAAACTCTTGTTACAACTGACCGATGGACGGAACCAATTTTTTTTTTTTTGGCGCTAGGTAACAAGAGAGCTGTCGCAAGGTGATTGGTAAGAGTAGTTTCGGGTCACTGTTGGGCGTTGAATGGGATGGACGGTGCCTGCCTGCTACGTAGATTCCCTACAAAAAGGCTTTAAGAATCACGGGTGTAGTACGTCGCAGCAGGGCTTCCCTTCACCACGCCCACAGTGCATGCGTTTTAATTTAATTTAATTTATTTACCGGCAAGAGTCACGAGCCACATTTACTTACTGCCGTCTGATCTACTAGCTACCACCGTATTTCATTCACCGGCGGCACCGCCAGGCGCCAGCTTTTTATTACCAGCAAAAATGCTACTACTTTTTTTTTTTTTGAGTAAAGTCTAATTTACACCCTTCAACTTTCACCAAAGTCTGCATTTCAACCTCGAACTTCAAAACCGGATAACTTTGGCCCTCCAACTCTAAAAAACGTTCAACTTTCAACCTTCTGGACGGTTTCGCGGATAAACAGTAACTTTTGATATTTCCGGGAGACACCGAAATTTTATATTATTTTTTCGAGCATCTTAACGTCCTCAAATGAAAAAAAACTCAAAACTATAAAGTTGTAGATCTCATCGAGGTCTACAATTTACATATAAAAATTATCTTCATCCGACATCGTATTGAAGGGTTTTTTATTTTTTGAAATTTGAGTCTCATCACGCGACAAAATTTTGTTTAACTAAGTATGATCAAAACTAAATATGAGACTTTGGCTTTGGGACATTGCGTCCTAGTAAGCTCTTCTAAGTATGATCAAAACTAAATATGTTTAACTAAGGACAAACTTGGCTTTGGGACTTTGGGTACATTTGTATATTACTCCTACTCGGATGAAGCAAATAGTGCTCGCGTTGCATTCAACGAAAGGCGGTTTTGATTAGCCAAGCCACATGGACATAAAGTGCTAGTCCTAGATCGACCAAAGTTACTACCTAAAGCAGGTCGCTAGCTTTTAATTAACCACAACCACAAGCACGGCCCATGGCAAATAGGGCCTTGTTGAGATCACCTCCAAATTCCAAGTTTTTTCACTCTCTTTCCGTCACATCAATTTTTAGCTGCTTGCATGGAGCATTAAATATAAGTAAAAAAAATAACTAATTGCACAGTTTAGTTGGAAATCACGAGATGAATCTTTTGAGCTTAGTTGGTCCACGATTGGACAATATTTACCAAATAAGACGAAAGTGTTACTATTCATCGGTTTGAAATTTTTTTTTAATCTAAACATGGCCCAGATATGGATGGAACCCAAAGTCTTCGATTTGCGGAAACCTTCCGTTGTGTTAATGATCACTTTATCAGCTTTTTGACCTAAAGTAAGTAAGAAGTTACTCCTAGCTACTTGAAATGGAAATGAAAAAAGAAATCGTAGAGTAATTAATATATACGCAGGATGGTATGGTACCTTGGCGGCGTCGACGGCGTTGGCGACGGCCATGAACTGCTCCGGCGAGACGTCCTGCAGCAGCCAGCGGCTCCGGAAGACGTGCGCGGGCCCCGTCCGCCGCTTGGATATCTCCACGCCGTTGTGGTACACCAACACCTTCCACCCGTCGTCGCCGTCACCGTCGGCGCCCCCGCGGCCAGAGTCGGACGCCGCCAGCAGCTCCTGGATGCAGCTCTCGCTCGCGTAGCTCACGTACCTCCGCAACGAATCCTCGCTTATAGACCTAATTGCATAGCATGCACATCATCAGGCTACTTCATTTGACCACCACCAAGTGATCGAATGAACACTGTAATTAAACATTGATTTCTTCATCCTCACCTAGCTAGCTAGCTAGCTATGTGATCGATCATACTACTTTACTTAGGCGATGATTAGAGCGAATAGGCCTATATATGTAATCAATTAGGAAGAACAAAAGAAGATGGACAAGATGGAATGCGAAATGATTTTGGTCTCAGAATAGAATGTCACCATGATCTGGAGCAGGCAGGTGCTGCAGAAGGGGAGGGCAGAGAGCTGCCGCCGCTGCTGGCTCTGCTCTCAGGGCTCTTGATACCCACTGCCGCCGCCGCCGCCGCCTTGCGCCTGCGACGATACCCCGACGACTGAATGCGAGGGAAATATGGAACACATGAGCACTGCTGCCGGATTTCTGTCTTCTTTTCTTTAGTGACGCGAGACAGAGATGAGGAGATTTGAGGGACGACGAAATAAATGGAGCTTTATAGGCTAGGCCGGTGAAGCTTGAAAGGTGTGTGTTGGTGTTGGAAATTGGAATGGAACGGAAGGAATGGAGACTTGAGATAGAGGTGGGTTTTATGAGGCTGGGGACGAAACGGAGGTGGTGGTGGTGGAGGCAGCAGATGCAGTGATTGGGGCACATGGAGAGCGGCAGTGCTGACAGAGAGGGCGGTGGTGGAGTCAAGCGCAAGCGCAAGCGCAAGCGCAGCAGGGGCAGAGCAGAGCATGGGGAAACGGATGGAGAAGAATGCATGCATGGGAGAATCACATGGATGGAGCTATGGGCTATTTTTTTTCCTTTTTTGTTTTGCCATGTATGCATATTATATGGAGGCCTTGTCGGTCAGCCAGCAAGGGAAATTCTTTTCATACTCATAACGGTCCTTACCGAATCGGCCGGAGTGTGTTAGTTTTTACTTCTCTCTTGTGCCAATCACTTTGGCAACTATAGTATCATACTCCTACAGAGTATCAGTCCTTTTGTTCCAAATTAAAATACGCTAAATTTATTACAAATTATGAAATATTTTAACGTCTTGTAATTTAGAATGGATGGAGTAGCTGAGACCAGAAAAATGACTTGGGTGCCCTATCTGTTACTGTCAGTAGTTGCCATTCCTAAGGCTTACCCATCTCCCAGATATTACCGGTGCATGCATATAATTAAGGAGATGCCATTCAATTAGTTGGCACGATGCCCCATAATTAGTATCCTCCTGTAGCATAATTTGAAGGTAAACTAAAGAGTTGGGGCCACCGTGATGGTGTAATGCTGAAATGACAATTTTTTTTGTCCAACAAATTATGAATGCTACAATGTCATTCTTTTTTAGACAGATGGAGTATTTTATGAAGAAGGAAAGAAAGCAAAGCACGGAGAAGAGAGCCAAAAGAGTCCAAAGTGGGACTTTTTTTTAGAAAAAAAGGTGGTGGCATAGGAATTGTACATGGTGATAAAACAAAATGATGAATTGTATGCACTAAACTAAGAGTTATTTTTCAGCTTAGCATATGAATGAGTGGTAAGCACTGAAAATTCCCCCTTCTCTCTAACCTAGGAAATGAGACTTTGTATGTAGTGGTTGCTTCAAGAATTTTCGTTATGTACATACATTTGCAAATAGTAAAACTTAGCCGAGTCCTTGAGATGTTTTTAAGCACCTCTGATCTGTACACAATAATGTTGTTTGTAGGTTTTTAGTGGTTGAGTGATATAGCGAGAAAATTTCTCCAGTCCATATGCAGTATTTAAGTAATCCTTTTTGTACAGAAGTTGTTTGTAAGTTTTTCAGTGGTTGCGTGTGCTGTTACCGTAGTACAAATTGCCCCAAGAAAAAAAATAGATCATTTGCCTTTGGTGATCATAAAGGGACGAAGCAAAGGGAAGGTTTCTGCACATGGTATGTTGGCATGCACTTACTTGTTGGCAAACCTACTCTGCAAAGGAAAGAATTGGGCTTTTATTAGGTGACCAAACTATATCTGATGATGCAAAAAAAAAAGTGATGAAAAAGAAGGGGTTAAGGGGGTGTTTGGCATGGCTCTGGAGCTGAACTCCAGCAACTCCAGCCAATTTTCCAGCCAAACACCCCAACTCCAAAACTCCATGGAGCTGCCAACTCCATGGAGCTGCTAACTCCATGGAGCTGTAGTGCAAATAGAGGTGGAGTTTTGGAGCACCTCTTTTGCAGCTCCGACTCCACCTAGAGCTCCGACTCCACCTAGAGCTGGCTCCACCTGGAGTTCTGGAGTGGAGCAGCTCCACCCAGAGTTGGAGTCATGCCAAACAGGGCCTAAATGAGGGCTTTCGGGGCACTTGTCCTTCTCCCTGTGGGGTTTAGGGCATAATGGCTTCTCATTGCACATACATGTGTGCCAACGAGGCTCCAAGCCGAGTAATCATGCCACGTCAGAAGGAGAAGGACCATTAGGACCTTTTCGATGAAGGGTCGTTCGTATTGGTCAAGGTACTTAAACAGGTAGCACAAGGCACTGCAACCACATGCATGCAATTGGTGTGCTTTACAGCCCGTTCGCTGGTTGGTTGCTGGACCGATAAGCCCGGCTGGTGCTGGTTTGTTGTGAGAGAAAAACACTATTGACTGGCTGATATGCTCTGGCTGAAAACAACAAGTGAATAGGCTGTTAATTTGGAGGGAAAGGTGAAAGTTAGATGCTCTGGCCGAAAGTTCCAAATGGTATCTTTTAGAGAGAATTCCTTATTTGACACTGAAGAAATGACCCGTTCCTTTCTTGGCCCTCGAAAAATTTTCGTTCCCTATTTGACACCGAGTTCAACTTTCGTTCCTTCCGTGACACTCCGTCGCGTTTTCCATCCGGCCACCGTTAACTGCGCTGTGAAAAGACGATTTTGCCCCTGTGGGCCCCACCACCCTTCTCCCTCCTCTCCTCCTCCAGGCAGTCGCCTCGCTCCCTCCGTCTCCCCGCAGTCGCGCAGACGCGCCCGTCCCTCCCGATGGCGCCCTCCACTCTCTCCCTCTCTCCACTCTCTCTCCCTCCCTCCAACTCTCCATTCCGAGCCCCTCTCCCTCCCGAGCACGGCGGTGGTCCTCCCTTCCCATGGCGCGGCGACGCTCCTCCCTTCCCTAGGCGCGGCGGTGCGCCTCCCTTCCCTAGGCGCGGTGGCGCCCCTCCCTTCCGCGCTCCTCCCTCTCCTCGATGGCGACCGACGGTGGACTAGAAGCGGCGACGACGGTGGCGCGGTGGAGCAGGCGGCCGCGACGACGACGGTGGAGTCCGGCGAGATCCGACCTCGGGGCGCGCGGATCCGGCCTCGGGGCGTGCGGATCCAGCAGATCCAGCCTCGGGGCGCACGGATCTGGCCTCGGGGCGCGCGGATCCTGCCTCGGGCAACCGGCGGTGGACTAGAAGTGGCGACGACGGTGGCGCGGTGGAGCAGGCGGCCGCGACGACGACGGTGGAGTCCGGCGAGATCTGGCCTCGGGGCTCGCGGATCCGGCCTCAGGGCGCGCGAATCCACCCACGGATCTGGCGAGCTCGCCGGCGGCAAATCGAGGGCGGGCACGGGCGCGGCAGCGGCTGGATCTGTTGGTGGGGAAGCCGGATTCGGCTCGACGGTGGAGGATGCACCCTGGCAGCGGATCCAGCGAGCGTCGACGGCTGCCCGTGGATGGGCTCGGCGGGCCCATGGGTGGCAGGGACGGCCGGCGGCCTTCTCCTCAGGTGGTGCGGCCGCGGACTGGGGGAGGACACGGCGGCCTGGAGGAGAGGAGGGAGAAGGGTGGTGGGGCCCACAGGGGCAAAATTGTCTTTTCACAGCGCAATTAACGGTGGCCGAATGGAAAACGCGACGGAGTGTTACGGAAGGAACGAAAATTGAACTCGGTGTCAAATAGGGAACGAAAATTTTTCGAGGGCCAAGAAAGGAACGGGTCATTTCTTCGGTGTCAAATAAGGAATTCTCTCTATCTTTTACTGGACCTCTAGTGAGGGTGATGAGGTTCTACGGTTTTTATTTTTACTAGAAATTGGGATCAAGATATATATTGTTTGTTACAGTAAATGATATTATGCCAGTTAATAACCCTGGTCCTTGCCACGGACACACATTAGTTAAACCGACTTCAACGACATCATTCTAGAGGTCTCAAGGTCATTATTGACTAGAGGCGACAGACATGGCATGCAAACATAGCACGTAGTCTAATTACTTGCACTACAGACGGGGTCAGTACCCAGTACATCACTCAAAACAGTGCAATAGCACGAAGCTGTCGTTGGGTAAAACGTTGAAAGTCTTGCAAACCCAGAGCATGTTATCAAGTGATCATAACAAAAATTGAAACTTTTGCGCTACTACTTGCTGTACGTCGTCCTTGGTACCCAGCTAATAATGTGTTACCTTAGACATGGGCTGTCTCTGACTTGAATGCTGCACAAGACGGCGATGCGCATGCATGTTTTCATGTTTCTCGATCAGGGCCCAAATGTTAAGGAATAACATGATTGTTGTAGGCACCTGTTGAAAACGTAGGTTTCCAGCTGGGTAAGTGAATGGGGCCTTCCCTCGAACGGAGGCTCAGAGTGAAGGAGATGAAGCAAGTGGGCTCAGGCCCAATCTAGGGTTATATAAATGCATTCGCCAACCAACTTACATGGGGTCTAACTCCCCCTTTTATAAGGCATCATTCACTGGGTATCCCTTTACATATTTACCAGCTATGGCATATTCCCAAGAATATCCTAGTGCAAGCTTAAACTATCGAGGGTAGTTTCGGTCTCCTCTGTCTCCACCGCCTCTGTTTCCTAGGCTCTAGCCGTAGGCCCATTAGTGGCCTGCTAGCATCATGACTCCATTCTGGAATGTGCGGAGGCGCCGTTGCGCCAATTAGGACCTTCGTTCTCAATGCCTCCGGTCTTGCCCTGCAGCCTGCTCGAGCCGCCCGGGCCTTCGCCTTC
Organism: Miscanthus floridulus; assembly: GCF_019320115.1. Lineage (NCBI taxonomy): Eukaryota > Viridiplantae > Streptophyta > Magnoliopsida > Poales > Poaceae > Miscanthus > Miscanthus floridulus. Next base: position 38,982,794 of record NC_089588.1, on the reverse strand, counting down.
GTCGCTTGGCCTCCGCACCGTTCCAGGGCTGTGAACCTCCGTCTCCGAGGGCCTTCGTCATCGTTCCTAGACCTTCACCCAGCCAGAGGGCACTGCTGAAGGCTTGTTCCTGAAAAGTCCTGCAAAACGCACATCTCATGATTTTGATTAGTTACTTTGGTTAGGGCCCAGGCTAGCCTCCGTGGCTCAAATGTCTTTATCCCAACAGTTCCCCCTTGAGGGTTTGGTTTGATGTAGGCGGGCCATAATCCTCAATTTCTCTGCTGACATTGAGCCATGGAGGCTTTCCACGGAGGCTTCCCCCCTGGGATGTGACAGTTGGGTGCGGAAGTTGAAGCGTCTGTCCGAGGGCTATATAGGGGCATGTTAGGTGGAGGCTCCCTCACCCCATCTGAGCCATCGCTTTCGCTTGCTTGTGCTTTTCCAAGCTCTTGTTTGACTTTAGCCTTCGCCTGATTCCACTCTGCTTTCGCTTCCTTGTGCTTTCCATAGCGCTTTGAGGTGGCTTCTTTTGCCGCCTCCCATCCCCGTCGGGCTTCCCTGTTTGGCCCCTACTATCGCCTTCTTGATGTTAGGGCTAGCAGGTGGTCCCAGCGTTTTGAGGAGTGTAAGCTGGCCAGCATGGAGGCTATTGAATTAGGGGAGGACCTTGCTGGTGTTGAGGCCTCCGTTGGAGATCTTATCACTCTCGAGGAAGCTGAAGACATGGTTGGTGCGGGCAAGACATGGGACTTCAAGCCTTCGCTCATGACTACAGATGTGGTCAAGGTTCTAGAGCAGGAGGGCTATTTTGGCAAGGGGAAGGCGAAGCCTCCGCAGGGTGAAACAATGCCTAGGCCTTAGGCTACTGGCGTTGTCGTGTTCCGTGACGTCTTTGCTTGCGGTCTTCACTTCCCTGCGGCACGGTTTCTCTACCATGTATTTGAAGCTTTTGAGGTACAGTTGTATCATCTTACCCCCAACGATATTATTACTTTAAGCAAATTCTGTTGGGCCTGCCTGTCTTATGTTGCGGAGCCACATATTGGTACCTTCTGTGAGTATTGCGAGCTCCAACGACAGCCTAAGAGAGTCGGCGAAGACCAGCTTTTGGCTCAGTATGGAAGTTGTTCTTTCATGCCTAGGAGGCAACAGAAGGGCGAGAGGCTAGAGATTTCTTATGCCTAGAAGAATAAGTGGAATAAGGACTGGATGCATTATTGGTTTTATGTTAGGACCGGTAGTATGACTTCCACGGATAGTGAAGGGAAGAAACACACTCAGTGTTGCGGGGTCAGAACCATGGAAAGCATTGTTGTTCGAGTCAGTGTCAGAGGATGGGTCTCCGGTTGCTCAGGTGAACTCAAGAACACAAGAATCATAGAGAGAGCGCAACGGTTTATCCTGGTTTGGGCCAATCGATGCCCTACGTCCAGCAGCTAATGATCCTTATACTCAAAAGCACCCAAAATCAGGGGGTTAAAATGGGTTGTGGAGAGAGATTTGGTAGGGGGTTAGCTCAGTGCTAATCCTAATGTTGCCTTACCACCGGTGGTGCCTTCCCCTCATTGGAGAGGAGGAAGACGACGGGATGTGGTGGAGGAGCTCTCGGTGCCCCTCGGTGGGTTGCCTTGCTCTCGATGCTAAGCCGAGGCCAAGGAATGGAATGATCTATCTTCTTCTGATTCATCGTTAGTCGTTTTTTACCTCCTCGCTCTAACCTTATCACTTATATAACGAGATAGGTTGGGTACATGGCGGTTTGGGGGAACTAGTCTATGGTCTACATGTGCCAGAGTCTAGGAGGGCCTTGCAGTGACACGGTGTGGACCGTGGTGGTGTCATGGAGCCAAAGAAGGCTTGGGCGCCATCCGGCTGCTCTGTTCTGACACTCTGCGTGTCAGGCTACGTCGGCTTGGACCGGCCTCCCCTAGGTGGACCTTCTGGAGTCTTCTTGGCGGTGAAGGAGGTTGGCTTCAGGGGCTGACGCACGGGCCTAGGGGCCTCTGATCCCCTGTAGGCCACGGGAAAGCTTTATCTTCTTGTGTCCTACCTCATGTGTGACCTTGTCGGGAAAGTGGCCGGCAATGCCGTGCCCAAGGGGCAGCACTGGGGAGCCCCCAAGCCTCGGTAGCTAGGGGTGTGTCTTCTTATTCCTGGGCCTTGGCTAGCATCGAGCCCTCGAGCCAAAAGCAGAGGTTGCGTCGTAGTCAGGCTCGACATGGTTTCTTCTCCAGAGGGTGTGCGCGAGCGTACCCAATGGGTATAGCCCCCGAGCCCCCGAGCAATCTTGGAGGGGCCGGTCAGGGGGTCTTCTTCGTTTGGGAACTACTGGACCCGAGGCTTAGCATATCCATATGTTAGGATCTCGTCAGGAGCCCCCGAGCCCTTCGTGGCCTCACTCGATGTGATGGCGACGAAGGGCTAAATTTGATCTTCTAGTGACCGAACCCTCCTTAGCGAGGATGGCTTCCACTGACAAGGGTGTTGTGTCCTGCTTGGGGCCTTCTTCTCCAATGTGATGGGCGTTGCTCGGCTGTCGGGGCCAAGTGATGATGGTGCTCATCCCTTCGTGAGTCTATCATATAGGTCTTCGACTCGAGCAAGGGCTTAGCGAACTCGTTTGGGAGTTGCTGATCTTAAGCCTAGAGGCACCCTCCTTTTTGATCGGAGCCTGCCGTGGGTCGGGTGATTGAGAGCGTCTAGACTATGGCTCAAGGCCATTTGATCATTGGGATCACCACGCCCTTCTATGGGCTGTGGTAGTAGGTCTCGATCCTCATGAGCCGACCTTCTGGGGCCGACCCTCTACACACTCTATAGCCATAGATAGGGGTGCAGAGAGTGCGTCGAGCCTTAGATGGTGGCCCTCGTTGGGCCCACTGCTTAGCTGCTCCTGCCCTAACTCCGGGGAGTTGGTTGGTTTTCTTTTTCGGGGGATGCGTCACCCAAGTGCCCGTCGATCGGGAGGTCGAGTTGCTCTATCTAGGCAGCTGGCGTAGCCCCCGAGACCATTGTGGGGCTTCCCTATCAGTGAGAGTGGCGGCTTCTAGGCATGTCCTTTCTGTTGACGTCTTGCACAGGTGGTTGATGGTGTCCAGGCCATCGTGCCTAGAGGAGTTAAGGCATGCACCCCCACGCTGTCCCACTTCGTTTGGGTGATGGGACATCGGGGCCACATGGAGCAGATCTGGCGGAGGGGGAGCCATAGCACTTGGTGTGCATGGATCCAGGCCATCGATGATAGCTGGTGGGCCCAAGGGGAGTCGGATCCCCTCAAGTCTTAGAGGAGGCATGCGCATAGTGGGCGGCGCACGTGGTGGAAAGCGAAGTGAAGACTTGACTCTTTGTTAGTGGTTCCCCGACTTTGCCTTTATTGCACGACTGTCATCACGTAACTGTCGGGGGGCGTGCTACAGGGATTGAGGAGATGCTTGGCCGATTCCTCAGGTCCCCTTTAGGCTATTGATGGCTGATCGAAGGGCCCAAAGCCGCTCATAGCGCATCGTCTAGGCTATAAAGGGGAGCCCTGGGGGATGCGACATCTTCAATCCCTTCCTTTGGCCCCTTCTCTTCTTCCTTTCAGATCCATCTTCATTGGCAGTAATGGCAATGATGAAGTACGATGCTTCCCTCTGGGTGAGCTGGTCATGGTGTGTTGGATGATTGCTTCTTTGAGGGTGGAAGGACCCCACCGAGGCAAAGTTGATGGCATGGCGTGGAGGGGGATGCAGAACTACGGCGCTGGGCGGGAGTCCGGCGCCTCTGATGCGGCCGGTGGCCTAGGCAATAGCAAATCCCCCTTCACGTGCTGCCAGTGCCAATGCTTTCCTTGTGCCAGGGTCCGCCGAGCTCCTATCCCACTGGTCTTCCTTGGAGAGGGGAAGGATCCCAACGATTTATGTCACTGAGGTCCTTCTGCTTTATCAATGGAAGAGCCAGCTGTCCAGGGGTTTGCTGGGCCTCTGCGCTGGTGAAGCCTGGTCAGGTGCCATTGGCTCTGGACGGAGATCAGCGGCTGGGAAGGCGTCTTCCTCCTCGGCAAGCTCCTAACCATGGTGAGGTGGGGTCGGTCCTACCTTCACTATGCATCTTTGTGTGCCGCAAAAGCTTAGTTGGGAGCTCCAACCGTAGGACCACGGCTTTTGCCGCTATGGCGGTGGATCGGTAGAAGTTTTTGCCGCCGTATATTGTAATCGGGTCGTTCCCAATCAATGGAATGAAATTACTTTCATTTGTAATCCCATTGCTCTTAAGTCGTGCTTAGAGACTTTGTCCTTCGTTGCGATGGATTGTCACTATGACGGCCTCATTGGCCAAGATCGCCGCACCCGTGCTGCTAGTGGGTAAGTCCGTGAGAACCCTGGGTTTACGATCGTTCCATGCCTTGGTCATGTCCCCTAGATGGGAGATCCTCGGCTTCCCAATCGAGCCACTCATATAGTTCTCAAGCCCGTCTATCGGCACTCGGGGGCTCGCTACCTCCCTCGTTGGGTCACCACGAGTAGATCGGAATTGGTACTCGGACATCGCTCATACAGACGGTCAGGACGCTTCTGGGTGTCCCAGCTACAGCCACGTCGGCTCATCTCCCGAGCATCCCTTGCACTTTAGGTGCTTTGGGCGGTCTTGAAGCTCAATGGGCCGGCCTTAGAACCTTCAGCGATGCCCCTTCTAGCCCCCCCAGACCATCGTGTGGTAGGGTGGCTTGATCCAATGAATGATCAAGAAACAGGCAGGTACCCACAAAGAAAACAGAATGGACATAAGAGAAGAGAAAGATGACATAGCTGGTAATGCAACGGTCGGGGCCATTCCATTAGTGCCTTGCCAATCCCTCACCCAGTCCTCTTGCTCCATCCGTCCCATCCTTACCTCGCTCGGGGACCTTCTGCAGTGGTCATCCTTTAGAAAGGTCAGCCGGTGGTTAGCTCAGTTGATCCTCTATTGCAGCCAAGCTTCTGCTTTGGTGGCTCTGGTTAAAGGAGACAATCATAGACACAAGCGAAGGAAGAGGGTCAAGAGGATGGGAGTTATCTTGGTTTTTGTTGTTGGAGAGATAGGCCGGTGAAGGAGGTCGGTAGGCGGGTCATGGCTTGGGAGACAATGCTTCTGGGCAGATGGCTCGAGGTTGGCCTTCCCTCATGGGGAAAGGTCAGAACTCACCTTGATTGGGTCAACCCCTTTTGAGGGGTCGAGCGCCTAGATGAAGGGGCCAACCGAGCCACCACTATCGCCAGGAACATTGAACACCTTGCTGATGCTCAGTCGATCGAGCACCACTGCTGCCTTGGCTGCTTCCTCCGTCGGCACCTTTCCTGCATCACGGCCAGAGCCATTGGGGTCATAGGGGATGATGAACATGGCCGCTTGGGCAACACAGTCCTGCTCACTATAGTAGGCTTGCTCAAAGCTCCCTTTGACGGTGATGACCCCATTTGGACTGGGCATCTTGAGCTTCAAGTAGGTGTAGTTGGCGATGGCCATGAACTTGGCAAAGCACGGTCGACCAAGGAGGGCGTGGTAGACACTAGGGAAGTCAACCACCTCGAAGGTGAGTGGCTCCTTACGGAAGTTGTCCTGGTGGCCAAAGGTGACGTTGAGCCGGATGCACTCGAGGGGCATGACTTCCTTCCCTGGCACGATGCCTTGCTAGGGCGCAGGTTGCTGCAAGGGATGCCCATTTTGTCGAGGGTGCTGGCGTAGAGTATGTTGAGTCCGCTGCGCCTATCCATTAGCACCTTGGTGAGGCACATGGTGACCATGAGTGGGTAGCGCCCCAAATGAGGGACACTATTGGGGCGGTCTTCTTGGTGCTGGCGTAGAGTATGTCGAAGGCGATGGCTGTCTAGGACCATCGAAGCCACATCGGAGCGGTGAGGGTGTGAACGGCGTTCACCTCCTGTTTGGTGATGCAGCACTGTCGCCGGGATTTGTAGGCATGGGAGCCCCCAAAGATCATGAGGCAGCGCTCGGCCTCTAGGAACTCAGTGTCTTCCTCCTAGGTGCCTCCCACCGGGTCGTTGACCTTTAGGATAGGCTTTTGGGCCTTTCCCTATTGGTCGAGGGTGCCATGGATGTAGCCCCTCATGGTAGCATAGTCCTTGAGTAGGTGCTTTGTATGCCCCCATGGAACAGGCAGGGGGCCTCGAGCACCTTCTTGAAGTGTTCTAGGAGTGTGCCTTGCCTATGGGGCTGAGGTCCAGCGGCACAGTCGGCTGTGGCCACCATCACCTCCCCACAGCGCTTTCAGTCCTTGTTCCTCTTGTCACGGTGTTGCTAGGGTGAGGCAAGATCATCACCGTCATTGCCTCTACTGAGGTGACCGGCAACCTTAGCTTTGCCGCTAAAGTTGGCATGGACCACCTCCTCACTAGTGGCGTATTGGGTGGTGACATGCAGGAGCTCCCACATCGTGCATGGAGTCTTGTAACTAAGCAAGTGGACGAGCGCCTCATAGGTCATGCCGTAGATGAAGGCATTGATGACATCGGCGTCGGTGACGTTGGGGAGCTCGTTGTGCTTCTTAGAGAAATGTTGGATGTACTCTCAAAGGGTCTCATCGGGCCTTTGCCTATAGTTGTGAAGGTCCCATGAGTTCCTTGGTCGAGTGAACATACCTTGGAAGTGGCCGATGAAGACGAAGAGGAGATCGCCCTAGCAGCGGATGCTGCCAGGCTTGACCTGCTCGAGCCAAGCTCTAGTCAAGCTTGACAGAAGTAGAGGAAGGTACTAGATGGTGAAGTTGTCGTCTGATCCCCCAGCCTTCATGGCAAGGTAGTAATCCTCTAGCCAGTGATTCGGGTTGGTCTCACCATCATACTTGGACATGTGCATCGGTGGCCGAAAACGCCTAGGGTAGGCAGCCGCCCAGATCACTGTCCCAAACACTAGGGGGCCAAAGTGATCTAGGCCCATTGCTATAGCATGGTGCCTAGCCTCGATGGTGTCGTGGATGTTGCAGTCATCGCTGAACCGATGGTGCATGGGGGGATGCCGAGGAGAAAGGTCACGCCTTCACGCATGGCGCCCCGGGTCCGTGGCCGGTCGGAGCTATTGTTAGAGGTGTCACCGCTGCTCCCCCTACCTATGGGGTGTGAGCATTAGAGCAGACCCTATTGGGAGTGGCCATCATCTAGGACGGCCGAGAGAGCGTGGCGTGACACTAGGACACTAAGCTCTCAGCCTGCTGCTCAAGGGCGATGCGAAGGAGCCCCTTTGCCTCATTCAACCACTCATTGGTCTTCAGGTCCAGCATGTCGGAGATGTCTTCCAGGCTACAAGTGGCAGCCGCCATGTTGTATGCCGCACGGGGAAAGCAAAGGCCACTAGAGCCCCTGTGCTAGCATCGTCATCGTTGCCAAGAGGGTGCACGACTTGCTGCCATGCAAGGTCCTACCTTTGGCACTCGAGCTCTACCTCGACAGCCTCTAGGTCCACCTACTAGCCCGTAGGCGATCCTCCTTCTAGTGGAGGTAGGTCGTGTGGCTGCGGGGACTCTGGTCCAGCGGCGTGAGCTCGGGCGCCTCCTAGGTAAGAACCTCAGTGTTAATGTGGTAGCACATGCGTGGAGGGGCGCTGCAGTTGACATCATCGGAGTCATACTCCGAGTCGCTCCCCAAAAGGATCTAGAGGAAGGTGAGTAGAGAAGGTACGTCGGTCCCCACCGCACCGAAGAGGATGGCACTTCGTGGTGCCTCACGGCTAATGAGGTGCTCCAGCTCCATTTGGAAGGACACTGTCGTGCTCTAGATCCCAAAAGGCAGGTCTAGGAGGTAGTGCCAGAAGCGGTCAGGCGGCGGGAGCACCTCACCAGTGGCGATCTGGTGGTGGACATTGGCTAGCATGTAAAACATCCGGTGGTGGCCCGACATGGTGGGGTTCAAGCCCAAACCACGTCGGATTTGTTGGGCTAGGACCTCGAGATCTACTCCTAGAAGCCCTGGCAGAGTGGGCGATGCTGGGAGCTCGTTGCCCACCGGCGCAACCCCACGGACGACGTAGGTCAGGCTCCCAAAGTTGAGGACCTGGCCCAGAGTGAAGGCACCGACCATGACAGAGAACTCATTGGGGAAGCAGAAATCACCGTCTTGGGTGGTGCCACTTGCTCTGACGATGAGGCGGGTGGCTCTAGCCACTGTAGAGCCAAAATCACACTTGGCGCTGCCCCCTACCTGGCACGCCAGCTGTCGTGGTGTCAAAACCACGACAAGCATTGTTGTTCGAATCGGTGTCAGAGTATGGGTCTTCGGTGGCTCAGGTGGACTCAAGAACACAAGAATCACAGAGAGAACATAAGGGTTTATCCTAGTTTAAGCCAATCGGTGCCCTACGTCCAGCAGCTGATGATCCTTATATTCAAAAGCACCAAAAATCGAGGGGTTACAATAGGGTTTTGGAGAGAGATTCAATAGGGGTTAGCTCAGTGCTAATCCTAAGGTTGCCTCGCCACTGGTGGTGCCTTCCTCTCAGTGGGTTGTCTTGCTCTCGATGATGAAGACAACGTGATGTGGTGGAGAAGCTCTCGGTGCCCATCAGTGGGTTGTCTTGCTCTCGACGATGAGCCGAGGCCAAGGAATGGAATGATCTATCTTCTTCTGATTCATTGTTGGTCATTTTTTCCCCTCCTAGGTCTGACCTTATCCTTTATATAATGAGATAGATCAGGTATATGGTGGTTTGGGGGAACAAGTCTATGGTCTACATGTGTCAAAGTCCAGGTGGGCCTTTGAAAGCTCTAGTTTGGTTTTGGTTAATTGATGAAACCCTAAGTGCTAACCTAGTTTATCAAGATGATTATGAGATAGGTAGCACTACTCCAAGTGATGAAGCAATGACAAAGATCATGACAATGGTGATAGCATGGTGATGATCAAATGCTTGAACTTGGAAAAGAAGAAAGAGAAAAACAAAAGGCTCAAGGCAAAGGTATAAAATATAGGAGCCATTTTGTTTTAGTGACCAAGACACTTAGTGAGTGTGATCACATTTAGGATAGATAGCCGTACTATTAAGAGGAGTGAAACTCGTATCGGAATGCGGTTATCAAAGTGCCACTAGATGCTCTAACTCATTGCATATGCATTTAGGATCTAGTGGAGTGCTAACACCCTTGAAAATATTTGTGAAAATATGCTAACACATGTACACAAGGTGTTTGTAGGGTTGAGCTAACTCGGCGGGATTCGGCGCTTTTGGAAAAATGAAATGTCTATTTTCTATTGCGCCGGATGCAAAATTCTTGGTGGTTGGCACATTTGAGCAAGGGTGAAGAAGTTAGAGTTGAAATGGAGTTGGTCGAAATGATGCTGGCGTCGGTCTACTGACCGAACGCTGGGTCACTCAGCGACCGGACGCTAAAAGGCTGCGTCCGGTCGAGCTGTCAGACGGCACAGTGGGTAGGGTTGAGCACCGGACGCTGGTCTGCGTCCGGTCAAGGTGGACCGGACATGTCCGGTCAAAAAAACATGCCTCGGGGAGCTTACTGGAAACGACCGGACACTAGGGCTTCAGCGTCCGGTCAGTTTTGACTGAAGCGTTCGATCAGCTTCGTAGCCGTTGAAATCTGACAAACAGCGTTTGAAGCTGGTGACGCATGGCGTCCATCGGGCGACCGGACGCTGAGGGCCAGCGTCCGGTCGGTATGACCGGAGCGTCCGGTCAGAGCATGTTTTGCCCAGTGAAGGGGTACAATGGCTCTATTTGATGGGGGCTCTATTTATAGCCCCATAGCCGGTTCAAGGGATAACTCTTGCATATTTTCATTGACATAGCAACCTTGTGAGCTTAGCCAAAGCCCTCCCACTCATCTCCATCATTGATCCATCATCATTGTGAGATTGGGAGAGAATTCAAGTGCATTGCTTGAGTGATTGCATCTAGTGGCACTTGGTATTCGTGTTGCGCTGCGGATTTTGCTTGTTTCTCATGCTGGTTGCCACCACCTAGACGGTTGGAGCAGCGGTGAAGGATCGGCACGAGTTGGTGATTGTCCGTGGCCGCCTTCGGTGATTGTGAGGGGAGTTGTACCTTCCCCGGCGGAGCGCCGAAAGGTAACTCTAGTAAATTGCTCGTGTCATTGAGTTACCTCACTTGTGGGTCGGTTCTTGCGGTGTCCAATCGTGTGGACGAGGTTTGTGAAACACCTCTTAGCCGCCGAACCACCAAGTGTTGGTCGACACAACGGGGACGTAGCGTGTTGGCAAGCACGTGAACCTCGGGAGAAAATCGATTGTCTCTCTTCTTTGTCATTCTCCCGGTGATTGGCTATATATTCATCTTGTGATTGGTTCATCCCCTACACGTCGGTATAATCACTCTACTCACTCATTTACATTCTTGCAAACTAGTTGATACAAGCTCTTTAGTGTAATTAGAATTGAGAGCTTGCTTTATTATTTACATTCATCTAGTTGAGCTCTTTATAGTAGCAAGGTTGAGAGCTCTTAGTGAGTAATTACATAGCTAGTTTGTGTGCCTAAGTATTCATTGCAACTAGAATTGTTGGATAGGTGGCTTGCAACCCTTGTAGAGCTAGAGCAAGTTTGCATTACGCTATTTGTCATACTAATCAAATTGCTCTAGTTGATTTGTAGATTTTTAAATAGGCTATTCACCCCCCCCTCTAGCCATATTAGGACCTTTCAGCCTTGCAGCGATGCGTTGTGGACCGTGGTGGTGTCATGGAGCTGAAGAAGCCTTGGGCGCCGTCTGGCTGCTCTATTCTAACACTCTACGTGTTAGGCTATGTTGGCTTTGTAATAGAACCGTCTAATTTATAAGAGCACAAGTATAATAGCAATCACCGAAGCGATCAACCATCATACTTGAGCCCATATAAATCCGGAAATCCAATGAAATCACGAAGGATCTTAAACCAACCAACATATAAACCAAGATCGTATATGATTCAACATAACAAGTCACATGTTATATCACAGTTCACAAATGGTTCACAAGTATCTCACATACATCGGAGTTCACATAGTTATTACAAACCAAGTTCAAATAGCAGAAGCAAAGTAGTTTGACATCAACATCACACTTAGTTCAAATACATGCCAGTACCACAGTCATTTCTAGCAAAAGCATAACAGAGAGGATAACTTAGGAGTACCATGCCCCATGGTTTAGTCCTCATCCATGGTAGGATGAAGGCAGTTCTTACAGTACCCATGATACATCATATCATCTGCAACAAGAGGGAATAAACCTAAGTACGAGAATGTACTCAGCTAGACTTATCTGTCATAAACCAGAAATAATACGACACAAAGGAGTATGCAAGGCTTTATCGATGGAGTTAGCTTGACAACATTTTGCATAAAAGCTTAAGTAATATAACTTGGAGATTTAATATCTTTAGCATCAAATTGAATACCTATTCAATTAAGCATCTTTAGATTAGCACCTGTCCTAGAGCAATCACGTGATTAAGATAACAAGCATTAGTAACCATATCCGGTGTATTAATTTGAGCATCATCATAACCATCAGGTTCCATCAATTAATGCTATGTTGCTGCTGCTCAGTCAAGTTCTCACTATTCGGGAGAGACGGTGACTCGAATCGATTTCAACCAGCTAGGGAGTTATTCCTAACACAAACCCATACTTCCCCCATTGGGGTTGCGTTGGGTCACCTTTGGTACAATTCAGGTACAGTCATGGATTCGATCAGCACCACACCTTCAGGGATACTACCAGTCTACCAGGAAGTTCAGGCCCAGCCTGCCCTTGGACTCACACCACTGGCTCCCCACACATCCTTACTTCTTTCAGTGTGCGCACTTTCACTTACCGGGTCCCGACCTAAGTTGAGCTACTCGGCTTCGTGGTCAGAACAACTTATTCGGCCAACTAAGTGCTAGGCATGCGTTCAACATGACATGAGGACGTACAGCGAATTGGTCCTTAACCAACACAGATGGGGATAAATAGGCACCAAGACCTCCATGCCTTGTTGTGTCTCTATCACAATCCCGCCTGGTCTCCTTTTTATTCATCAACACATGGTTATTTCTATGATAGCAATTATAGCCAACCATGATCAGATATCTACCTATATCTTGTAGGTGATAGGAAATCACCTGACTTCTACTGAACTAAGCATGGCTAAGCATATATTCGATCCTAGACCTACAAAGGATTCAAGACATATTTGTCTAGACAAGGAAAATATATGCAGCAAGTGTTTCCAATCAACTCCTATAACCTAATGCATCAAACATAAAGGACACAAGTGATATTTGTAAAAACATAGGAGGCTTGCCTTTTAGAAATGAGGAAGGTTGGTGCTCAGGACACTTAGAAAGATCTTCCACGTTGACTCCTCCTTCTGCCTGAACCTCCTGCTCCTAGGCTGACTACTGCTCCTCCTGACGCTCGGGTTCGAACTCGAGTAGCGTCACTCCTTCCGGAGAACCTATTGCATGCATATGCACAAATGAGTATCATGAATACATAAGAGATGAGATGAACTGATGAAGCATATATTCATGAGCATGGTTATCCGCAAGATGTATGATAAGTTTAACATTCGTTGACCAAGTAGATGTATAACTTTCTTCTAGTAGATCTTTACTGAGTAGGTGCATATCTCTTCTATAGTACAAGAAATATACACTCACTAAGTTCTAGTAACCTAAGGTAAAGTTGTTCATCATCAGTAAGAGGATTAGAACCTATAGCTAACAACTCATCTCAATTAGCCTAAGCATCTACACAAGCATCATGTAAGGCAAACAATTGCAATTTGACTTAGTCATTTCCTGGACTGTAAACAACAACTAATTATTTTGGCCATATTTGAAGTTCTACTCAACCAAATACTATGATATTGGATTTTCTGGAAAGCTTATAAAACTTCCTACAACTTTCTTATAGTCATCTCAAGATGATTCAATGGCTATCAAGGTCAAACAAAGTAATTTCCCAGATCTATCCAGAAATTTCAAAGAATAAGCATTTCTGGAGACCAACTTCCAACAGCTATAACTCTCAAACCATTTAGCCTATTACCATGAAAATTTGACACAAGCAAGATAAGTAAGTTATCTACAACTTTGTTATTGACAAGATTCACAGCAAACATCATTTTACCCATGCAATTTACTTAACAACAGAAACTGTCCAAAACAATCACTATAATTGAATTATAGAGCAATTAATATTTTGCTGCATACAAGCAATTAAATCTAGGCACAACCAATGGTACCAATAGTTCATATACATCATATACACTTTAGAAAGCATAATGGTCAAGCCCAAATAAATTATTTAAATGCCTTTATTAATTCATTTGGACACTCAGGTGAAATAAGGAACATATATCAAAAGTACATAGTAAATTCCGAGAAAATTATAGTAGCCTACATATGACCCCAAAAGTCTACTGTATAAATTTTATGCTATTTGGATAAGTATAGCTATCTCTACAAAAATGACAAGTTGCATTGGCATATTTTCGCAAAAATAGTTTAGCCTAGTGAAAAGTGTCAAACAATAGATTTCATATTTTTCTTACTTTCATCCTAGCACAATAACATTGTGTAAAAATTTGCATGATCATTAGTTACGTATTTTTACCTCATTTATTTTCACTAGAAACTAGCAATTAATCAAGGTTAAATAGGAAGACCATATTCCAAGTATACCTAGTGTAGAATTAGCATTTTTCCTAGCTAGATCATGTCAACACAAGACCAGTAAAATTGGAATGACAATTTTTGCACTTCCCTAGCTCAAGATATGTATTTTACAATATGGAAACAACTTTAAAAGCACTTATCTAGCTCAATTTAACCCTCACAGAAAAATATCCCAAACAGTAGATTTCATATTTTTATCAAATAGTACACTTCATAATGAATCCAAAAAAATTGGTTCACTCAATTTGGACGCTCCTAGATCTAGATATGAATTTTTGAAGCTTGAATCAATTTCTAAAAAAAATAAAGGAAACATTTAAAGTTGAAATCGCTACGTGCACCCGACTCACTACACCCGCTGCGACTGACTGCTGGGCCCCGTAGATCAATGGGCCCCACATATCATTGGCACAGAAGTAGAGGACAACGCTGACCGGTGAAAGCTCGCCGACGGCGAGGTCTCTGGCAAAACCCCGGGCACCATCGTGTTCCTCTCGTCAACCCACACCCAGGGGTACCCTAGGTTGGGTCGGCGGCTCACCAGAGCAAGCTCACCGACGAGCATGGAGGATGACAGTGGTCGCGTGGTGCCGTGCTGGCTGTCTCCGGCCATGACAGGCTTCGGCGAGGACGGTCCTACCTCTACGGTGACTTAGCACAGTTCTAGAGCAAGATCTGGCCACGATGGAGTAGTGGGGGAGCCTAACCACGTGCATGGCGGCATGGCGACGCCCATCGCACACAGCGGGGCTCTCCGTTCTGGCTAACCGGCGGCTTGAGGTGGGTCTCCATCTTCACGGTAGGAGCTAGCGTTCGTGGCTATGCATAAACATCATCGAGCGGGGGACGGCGAGACCTAGGAGCTGCTCGCTACGGTGAGCTTGAGCTCACGGCCATGGCAGGGACGGCAGGAGCAGCAGTGCGTTCTTGTGTTATGGTACGGTAGCATCTACCCTAGCTCCAGCCTAAGCTGCTGTGACTTAAGGCAACTACAGATCAGAAGATAGGAAGGTGGGAGATGCAGTGGAGCGGCCTTGCCACGGTGAGCCGAGAGCGCAGCGGCGCTCCGATGATGTCACGGTGGCAGAAACGACCGTAGGCCTTTACCTTGGCTTGAGCTAAGGTGGTAATGGGTCGAGGATGTAGAGTGGGTCGCGGCGACATAGTGTGCGCGAGCTATTGAGCAATGGCACGGCGGCGGTGGTGCGCGATCTCGGCGAAGGCACGACGGCGATGGCGCTGCTCGGCTGTGGGAGAGAACGAGCGTGAGGCAAGGTAGAGAAGGAGTGAGTGCGAGTGGGAGTGGTGCAGCAGGGGTGCAGCCCTCTTGTCCGCACGCTGGGCTAACCGGCCCGGCCATCGCTGGTGTATGGCCACCACGTGGAAGCCATAGCCTGGAGCGGTCGGCCACTGATGCTGCGCCGTTCGCAGCCATCAGAGCCCAGCGCGCACATTTGATAGAGCAACTTTTTAACCATGTAACTCCTAATCTGTGGTGAATCAGTGAAAATGGTATTAGTGAAAGTTATATAGCTATGAAGATCTACAACTTTGCTTTAGGGAGTAACATCTAATTCATCATGGTTAGCAAGTTACAAAGCTCCAAAGTGGTGCACTTGAAATTAAAATCAGCATTTTAGACTCAGCAAAATTTCGTTTAGAAACAACATTTTGTTGATTCTTATGAGCCCTATTTGACCATGTTAGGCACTGAATTAGCTCATGACCCTTAAATAAAGTTTGTTCCACATAAGATAAGCTACAACTTTTATTAAGGGTGCACCACCATGCAAACACTCTATGCTATAGTTCAACTTTGGTCAAAGTAGGATCATGAAAATTGGAGTTTCTAGAATAACTATGACTTGGGGGCTATTTTGGTCCATGTCATGAATACCAAACTTGTTCCATGTACCATCCTAAGTGTGTCTAAGGTGTTTTAGTGATCAACATCAACCACTTGCATTAACAATCATGACCATAAAGCATACACATGTTGCAACATAGAATAATAAAGATATGTTTCATATGTTTCATATGAATGTTTTATATGTTTATGCTCATATATGAATGAATGATGCTTATGCTCATGCAATGCAAGTGCAAAAGTGCAAGCCTAACAGCTAGGGTGTTACAGCCCCTCCTCCTTATAGAAATCTCGTCCCGAGATTCGAAAGACCTACCATTTTTTCATAAAAGGCGGGATAAACCTCACATAAATAATCTTCTCGTTCTCACATAGCATCTTGCTCACTATGATTATTCCACATCACTTTGTGAAACTTGATCATACAGTTTCGAGTTACTTTATCCTTGCTATCTATAATTTGCACCGGCTTCTCTTCATAGGCTAGATCCGATTTTAACTTACATCTCTAACCTCCACTCTTTCTTCTAGAACATGCAAGCATTTCTTTAATTGGGATACATGAAACACATTGAAGACAACCCACATTTTTGGAGGCAACTTGATCTTGTAGGCTACTCTTCCGCTTTTCTCAATGATTGGATATGGACCTACAAATCTGGGTGCAAGCTTTCTTTTTACCCCAAATCGTTGTACCTTTTTCATTGGGGACACTTTTAGGTATACATAATCACTACTTCAAATTCAATGGGTCTTCTTCTCTTGTCTGCATAACTCTTCTGCCTTGATTGAGCAGCTTCAATATGTTGTTGAATGATATGCACCTGCTCTTCAGCCTCTTTGACAAAATCAATACCATAGTATCTTCTTTCTTCGGGTTCAACCCAATTCAAAGGAGTTCTACATTTATGGCCATACAAAGCTTCAAAAGGAGCCATCTTAATACTCTCTTGATAACTATTGTTGTAAAAAAACTCAGCTAAAGGTAGCCACTTTTCCCATGAACCCTTTGAAGAGATGACACAAGCTCTCAACATGTCTTCCAATATTTGATTTACACTTTTAGTTTGCCTAGAGGTCTAAGGGTGATAGGCAGAACTTCTGACTAAGTTGGTGCCTAACATCTTGTGCAAATGAGCCAAAAATAAGCAGTGAACTGAGGCCCTCTATCAGACACAATGGTTCTTGACACGCCATGTAGACGTACTATGTGGGAGAAATACAACCCAACATACTCATGCGGTCGGTAGTCGGTTCTAACTGGAATGAAATGTGCAGACTTGGTTAGGCCATCCACGATCACCCATATGGAATCAAAATTCTTATGAGTAGGTGAAAGTCCAACAATAAAATCCATGCTAACTTTTTCCCACTTCCAACCTAGAACAGACAGTGGTTGAAGCAGTCCAGCAGGTTTCAAATGAACAGCCTTGACTCAGCAACAATTATCACATTTAGCAACATAAGCTGCAATTTCCTTCTTCATTTTGGTCCACCAAAAATGGGTCTTCAAGTCCTGATACATTTTACTACTACCCGGATGAATGGGTAGTTTAGAAGAGTGAGCCTCACCTAAGGTCTGGTTTCTAAGTTCCTTATCCTTTGGCACTACCAGTCTATCTTTAAACCATAGAACACCGTTCTCATCTATTCTAAAATGTTTAGTCTCTTACTCTTTCATCTTTCTTTTGATGTGGAACACACCTGGATCGGTCTTCTGAAGCTCGATGATCTTGCTCTCAAGAGAATAACTAATCATAATATTGTGCAGCACAACAGGATGTAACAAATTGAAGTAATCTTCTAAGAGAGAATTGCAATGAGACTTTCTACTCAAAGCGTCTGCAACAATATTCGCTTTGCCAGGATGATAATGTACTTCTAAATTATAATCTTTGATCAATTCTAGCCATCTTCTCTGTCTCATATTCAATTTGGGTTGAGTGAAGATATACTTAAGACTCTTATGATATGTGTAAATATGACACACATTGCCAAGCAAATAGTGTCTCCAAATCTTCAATGCATGGACAACCACTACTAATTCCAAGTCAAGGGTTGGGTAATTGACTTCATACTTCTTCAGCTGACGTGAGGCATAAGCAATGACTCGGCCTCCCTACATAAGAACACATCCCAAACCGATACCTGATGCATCACAAAACACATCAAAAGGTTTCTCAATGTTAGGTTGTGCCAAAACAGGAGCTGAAGTCAACAAAGTCCATAAAGTGTAAAAAGCATCTTCACACTCCGGAGTCCATACAAACTTCTCATCTTTCTGAAGCAATCTTGTCAATGGCTTGGCAATTTTAGAGAAGTTCAGAATGAACTAACGGTAGTAACCTGCTAAACCAAAAAAACTCTAAACTTTGTGAACTGAAGTCAGGGCCTTCAGTCCATAACTTCTTGCACCTTAGAGGGGTCTACAGAGATCCCATTTTCTAACAACACATGACCTAGAAAAGGTACCTTCCGAAGCCAAAACTCACACTTGCTAATCTTAGCATACAACTTATGTTCTCTTAGCCTGGTTAGAACAACTCTCAGGTGCTCTATGTGATCCTCCTCATTTTCTAAATAGATCAGAATGCCATCGATGAACACAACCACGAACTTATCCAGCTCGGGCATGAACACCGAATTCATCAAATACATGAAATATGAAGGAGCATTTGTTAGCCCAAAGGACATGACTAAATACTCATACAGGCCATACCTAGTGGAGAAAATAGTTTTAGGTATGTCTTCTGGCCTAATTTTAATTTGATGGTAACCAGATCTTAAATCGACCTTGGAGAACACCTTAGCCCTTGACAACTGATCAAACAAGTTATCAATTCAAGGCAAAGTATACGTCTTCTTGACCTTTACAGTATTAAGTGGTCGATAGTCCACACACATCCGCAAGGATTTGTCTTTCTTCTTCACAAATAAGGCGGGACAACCCCATACAGATGAGCTTGGTCGAATGAGACCTTTCTCTAAAAGCTATTGTAATTGAACCTTAAGCTCGACTAGCTCATTTGGTGGCATTCTATACTGCCTCCGAGAGATGGGTGTTGTACACGATAATAACTCAATCTTAAACTCTACATCTCTGTCGGGTGGCAACCCAGGCTATTCATCTAGAAACACATCCAGAAACTCACATACCACCGGAATATCAAGGAGGGTCACGGTCTGAATAGCACAGGCTAAGTTTTGGAGATAAAACTCCTAGGAAGTGGCACTAGGAAAGCATTGTTACTCTCGAGTTCCCTCAACATGATGGTTCTAGTCGAAGTGTCAATTGGAACTCCATGGCCACTCATCCATTTCATACCCAAGATTACATCTATCCCCAACCCTAGCAATACTAAAGATCTGAGGTATACTCTCGGTTGCTTATTGAGATGCACACATCTCTGACTATCTAGTTGGTAGAGATATTATTTCTAGCTGCACTTATGTAATAACCACCCTTATCTATAGTAACTACCCCCTGATCATGTCATAGTCAGGCTCGGCAGGGTTTCTTCTCTAGAGGGTGCGAGTGAGCGTACTCGATGGGTATAGCCTGAGCCCTGGGTAATCCTAGAGGTGTTGGTCGGGGGGTGTTCTTCGTTCGGGAACCACTGAACCCAAGGCTTCACATACTCATATGTTAGAATCTCGTCACTCGGTATCTGTTGGCTTCCATTATGACTCTGATGAAGCCTTCGACCCAAGGGTCTCCTAGACCAGAGACCGTCGAGGGTCGTGAGGCTTGCGATAGGACCTTCGCTTTGGCCTATTGTTACCCCAAAGGCAATGATTTAGTTGAGGAGATGGTAGCATCTAAGTGCTGGCCACTCGGCCAAAATAAGCCGACGATGAGGATTGATATGGTCAACCTCCCTATTTTCGATGAAGGTGTCGGGGTTTCATTCCCTTGCTTCAATATAGCACGAGTGGAGGATGAGACTGCTAAAGAGTTTGTCATGGCTATCGAGGAGGATGCCCATGATATCCTTGGCGAAATGTCTGACAAGGAGTATCTGGCGCGAAGGGCCACTATGGGTACGATGCCCTGCCTCAATCGCGTCTTTGAGGAGCTCTGGATACATCATGACGAGCGTGAAGTTCCTGTCAAGGTGAAGAAATCCCTTGAGGATAAGACCAAGAAGGCTGGCGCAAAGAACACAACTGTAGTGTCAGAGGCTAAGAAAAGGAAAGGTGCTGGCGGGGTAAATGCCATTAGCAAAAAACAGAAGATTAGTTCTGTCTCCGCTATAGCTTCTGTCGGCAAGGGTGAGGAGGTGGCGGAGAACATTCAAGAGGGCTCTGCCTCTATGGCAGCAAGCGTAAAAGGCGAGCTAGCACTCTATGGCCTGCGCCGATCTTGGGGGCGATGGTTTTGTTGTCGCCGAGGCTACCGAGGTTGAGCCTATACCCAATGTTCTGGGTGATGACTCATCTAGCTCTAAGGGCGGTGCTGAAGAAGTGGGTGATGAAGTTGCATCCGAGGAGTGCAGTCATCCTACGAAGGCTCCTCTAATTGAGGAATTTTTGAACGAATCTGAGGATGTGCTGCCTCCGACACAGCCTTCGGGTCCAGCGCCTCTGATTGGTTCTCATCGTGAGGAAGACACAGAAATTGATGCCACTCAAGGTATTTTGTTTTTGAGTAAGTGTTTGCTTGTCTTGGTATTTCTTTGTGTTACTTTTCTTAGGTTAATTTTTTGATTTTTTCATCTTTATTACTTTTGTAGGTGAGCTAGCGAAGGCCATGGGGTGCCCTTAGAGGGGGAGATGCCTATTCCCCTAGATCTTGCCCGCGTTGGCTTGGGCGCTGCCCCGAAGGCGCTGTTGCTTCCAGGGACTACCGGCCCTTCTAGGGCTAGTAGTGCTGGTGGTGAAGGTCTACCTACGCCGCTTCTCTTTTAGTTTTGCTGCTTGTTTGAGGTGCTAAGACGTGTTTCTCTAGCATGCTATGTTGGGAGCTCTACCGACACACTAAGTGGGTGGGTGGAGTATCTAAGTGCTCTCTATAAGGAGATAGGAGGTTATTTGCATCTTTCTCAATGCTTTATTCTTTCTTCCTCACGTTGCTTATGCTTTCTTTTTGATAGGCCAGGCACATCACCATTTCAAAAAGGTGAACTTCAATCAGTTGCTTCGATACAACTTGGAGCAACAATGTTTGGTCAGCGCTGGTGGCTTTTGTGCTTGTTTTTCCTTTTTGTTATCTTCCCTATTGATAATATTTTGCCTTCGTAGAGTCGCTATATGGTGGAGGCCCTTGAAGAGTGAGCTTTGCAAGAGGTTATTAATCATGACGTGGCCCTTGAAGCCCTCCAAGTTGAGTTGGACAGGGTTGAGGCTAAGAAGAAACGGCTTGCTGAGGAGGTCGTTGGCCTCCGCAAGGGTTAAAAAGATGTTGATGAGGTGAAGGGCAAGATAGTCTCTGAGCAAGGCTCTTGAAGGGTCGAAGGCTGTGGAGCAGCTAGCCTTGGAGTGTGCACAAAAGGCTAATGATGTCGCTGCTAACCTTCGTAGAGAGGTTAATGCAGAGAGAGAATCTAGCCGTGCCTTGGGCGCTCAGGTTGACTTGCTAACTAAGCATCTGGAGGAGGCGAAGGCGATTGGTCTCTTGGCCATTGAGCTTTATGTGAATGCGCTTGGTGAGTTTGGTGGGGTTGTGTCTTCCTTGCCTTCCGAGCCTTCAACGTACAGCATATTTGCCTAGATGAAGTCCAATTTCACCCAGCACCCAAGCTTTGTTGGTGGTGCCGTTGATTTTGGGGCACTTTCTTCGGCTACCAATCTTTCCAAGATTTTGGTGAAGTCCAGATGTGAGCATGCCAAGGGCTTAAGGAAGAAGACGGTGTTTGAAAGCCTTGCGGAGCTCGAGGAGTCCTCCCAGAATCTCCACTAGTCTGTTAGGAACTTCATGAGTTCCTTCTAGCTTGAGTTTGGCTGGGCTAACGCTCGCTCCCTAGCGGAGGCACACCGGGCTATGGTATGTTGGTTACTGACTGTTCATTTTCACTTGTTTCCTAGCTTTTTTGGTTTTGTGTCTTCTTATGCTTACGCTAACTTTGTGTTTGTGATATAGGATTTGAAGAAGGCGGAGGCCCACCGCGTTGCTGCAGAGGCATAGGCGTCCAAGAGTCAAAAGACATGTAGTAAAGAGACCACGCCCGCTGACGACGCCGAGAACCCCAGAGAGAAGGCCTTTGCCCTAGATGCTTCGGAGGTCTAAAATAGCTTTTTAGTTTTAATGTTTTAAGGATAGTCTGAGGTGAAGCATGGTAGTTTCTAGCATCATTGTGTACAGTAGTCCTTGAGCTTTTGGTTGGATCCTTCGCTATTTAAGACTTACTGTAAATATTGTCCTGCACAGGTTACCTCCTGGGCACCTGTGCAGGATGTGACTCCTTTGACCTTTATGCAAGATGGGGTTTATGTTAGCGGTGAATTGTGGGATTATTGGCATGATTCTTTTCCTCACACTTCTGTTGTCGAAATGTGGGCCTTCGTTATGTATGATATTGATAATGAATGCACCAACTTTATTAGGTTCCTTGCCTGGTCAGGGCCACGGTCGCCAGTTTAAGATCTGAGTTTGTCTTATGTTGTCTGAGGGGCCTTCGAGCCTTTGTAATGTATTTTGCTTGTTTTTGGCCAGTGCTAATGCCTTTTGTGTTTTGCATTTTGTTGCCTTCGGTCTTTTGTATAGTTTTAAGTTTTGTTATTTTTAATAGTTGTGCTGCGAAGGCGCTTGTTGTAAGCGACACAGGTTTTGTGAATAAAGTTTTGATTCAAAGTACAGCTTGGACACTTGTTTGATTGTAGAATCTGATTACAATTATTATTTAGTCAGAAGAGTTCTAGCTGATGGTGCTTATTTTCTTGCTCTATCCTCCGCTTCTTTCTTCTCTGGAAATTATCAGAGGTGTGCTCCCATGTGGACGCAGAGAAGCTAAGGTGATCGTAGTTGATCTTGCGCCTTTTGCGGAGACTTAGGCTCAATTTGAGCATTCGTCGGAGGTTGTTGAACTCATGCTCATGCGTTGTCTTCGCCTGCGCCTGGAGGCTGAAGGTTTTATCTTTGGTCTTCTCAAGGCAACTATGCTCCCGTCGAACTTGGCTGAGGCTTGTCCCAACCACTCGGTGTCTTCAGTTGCGGGGGATCTTACGAGTCTTCGTGTAATACCCTTACGCAACCTCTGATATTGATCGGTCCCTAGCGAGCTATGGCTACACAACGCACGCTAGTGGCTATACAACACTCTGTGGTAGATGCATACTACCTCTTCGTGGCCTTCGTCGTGCAGTGCGAGCTGTTAATTTTATGAGTCTTCGCAGGGTATCTGCTATGTCTGAACTTGTGAAGAACACCCCTGCCTCCATGGTTTTGTTTATTTGTTCTATAGCATGGTAGGGATTTTATGTTGTGAGTTCCCCCCTTAGGGGTGTCATGTTTGGGCAATTGTGTGGTGCTGACTGGGGTTAAGGTGGGGGCGCTACTTTTTATAGTCCTCAACCTTTGATAACCATAAATTCTGGTAGTTGGCTAATATTTATGTCTATAGATTGTGTGTTTAATTTGTATTTAGGTCTTGCAGATTCTTTGTACTTTTGCCATCTTTAGTTTTTAATACTCCTGTAGTTGAGCCACTATGTTTTGGTGGTCACCTGGTGCCTGAAACGGACAGATCTTTTGCCAGGTGTTTTCCCCGATGCCTACGCCGAAGGTAGGTCTTAGTCGGGGTTGCGGCCTTTTGGCCAAGTGTTGTTCCCTTGATGTCTGATGGTGGATAGGTCTTCGTTAAGGTAATGGGCAGTATTAGCCACAGAGGTTGTTCCGTGCCGTGTAGCCTTCGGCTATTGGCGGCAAGATGTCCTCTTTTGATCGTGATTGTGTTGTCGAATGATGTGGCTTCGTTGCTAGCCACTTTTGACCTTTGCTTTCGCATGTTTTTTCTAGGGGAATTCCTCTTGATGTTTTAGAGGGTTTTTATGTGAGTCCTACCTTGTTAAAAACCTCACCTCCGTTAGGAGTCCCCCTTAGTGAGGAAAAGAGTACATGCCCATTTTTCATGGAATGTAAAATAAGAAAAAACAAAGTACGGGAAAGTACTGAGGTGACCTTCGCTTATATTTCCATGGAGGTCATCCCCTTACAATCAAATGTAAAATCTATGCAAGTTATCGATGTTCTAGGTATGAATGGTGGTCCTACCTTTGACATCTGTCAGGTGAAATGACCCTAGTCTTCCTACGGCTTTCACCATGTAAGGACCTTCCCACTTTGGTTGGAGTTTTCCCATAGTAGCTACATTTGGTTTTCTTCTTAGGACTAGGTCTCAGTCCTGTATGTCTGACTACTTTCCTATATCTCCACTCCCTAGTTTATTCTTGGTATTACTAATGTTTCCTACTGCTTCTAGTCTCATGCCTTCGATTGTTTCTTTGGAATATTCTCCGTATGTTGCCAAAGCATGTTTCATCACCTGGAGGCTCTGATACTTGGCTTCTTTAGGTAGCATTGCTTCCTCTCTGTATAGGAGCTTGAATAGTGTAAAACCCATTGCCCTGGATGTTGTGGTGTTGTGAGACCAAACCACCTTCGAAACCTCCTCTACCCATTTCCCTTTGCAGAGATTGAATAATGTCTTCATAATTGCTAAGAACACTACCCTATTAGGTCTTTCTACTACTCTGTTTGATTTAGGATGGTTGACTGATGTGAAGTCTATAGTTGTCCCTAGACTCTTGTAGAACTCTTTGAATTTGTCTGAGTCAAACTGCTTCCCATTGTCCACTTTGAGTGTTTTAGGTACCCCAAATTTGTAGATGATGTTCTGCTAGAACAACTTTTTTACTGATTCTGAAGTGATAGTTGTTAGTGGTTTGGCCTCAATCCATCTTGTGAAGTACTTGACTGCTACCACCACAAACTTATTCCCCCCTTGCGAAGGCGATAGTGGCCCAACAAGGTATATACCCCATCTTTGCAATGGCCAGGTGGGTGGAATGAGCTGTGCTATTGCCGAAGGCTTTGTCTGGTGTGGGGAGCTGCTTTGGCAGGCTTCGCAAGTCTTGACAATTTCTTCTGCATCTTTGATGTGGGTGAGCCAGTAGAACCCTTGCCTGATGGCTTTTGCGGACAGCGCTCTTGGGCCTATGTGAGATCCATATGTTTCTATGTGAATTTGTTAGACGAGTTCTTTACCTTTGCCCTAGGCTATTCACTTGAGTAGTGGTTGGACTACACCTTTCTTATATAGGACCCCATCTACCAGTGTATAGCTTCTTGCTCTGGCCGCCATTCTTGCTATGCTTGCTTCGTCTTCTGGGTGGTGCACATTGTTTATCTGATCAATGATCAGCTGCCTTTAGTCTTCGGACTCAGTGACTAGGATTTTCTTGAATGCTTTTTAGGTTACCTCAGTTGCTAGTGTTTGTAGTTCATAGTAGAACGTTCCTTTTGGCAAGGGTAGATTGTTTGCTGATGCCTTCGCCAACTCATTCGCTTCTGAGTTTTTTGCTCTTGGTATGTATTTTAGGGTGAATCCCTAGATCCTTCGCTCTAGGGCTCTCACTGTTGCCAAGTACCTGACCAACTCTGGCTCTCTTGCTGTGTATTCTTTTTTGACTTGACCCACCATGACCTAGGAATCTGTTTTCACTAGTATTATTTTGGTGCCTAGTGCCTTCGCTTTGTTGAGTCCTAGTATGAGGCATTCGTACTCTGCTATGTTGTTGCTTTGAATGTTAATCTAGCTGCATATTTTGATCCGAGGCCTCAAGGTGCAATCAGCACGGTGGAGGCTCCTGCTCCCAGATGCCCCTAGGCTCCGTTTGTATATAGAGACCAAACTTGAGCTTGAGGTTGTGGGCTTTGATATACCGAAGGCATCCAATCTGCATGAAGTTTGCTAATGCTTGAGATTTTATTGTTATTCTTGATGCATAGTTCAGGTCAAACTGGGATAATTCTGTTGCCCACTTTCTAATTCTTCTGGAGGCTTCTTTGGTACTGTATATATCTTCGAGCGGCTGGGATGATGGTACTACGATTTTGTGTGCTTGGAAGTAATCTTCTAACTTCCTTGAAGATATGAGGACTGCATAGGCTATTTTTTCAATTTCTAAATGGTTTAACTTTGCTCCTAATAGAGCTTCTGAGATATAGTAGATAGGCTGCTGAATGATTTTTGAGTTTTCTTCTTTCTCCTAGACAAGTACTCCGCTAACTATGTGGTCAGAGGCTGCAACATACAATAGTAACGGTGCCTCTAGGCTTGGTACTATGACTAGGAGTTTGCTAGCCATGTAATTTTTGAACTGTAGGAAAGCCTTCGACTGTTCTGGCCCCCATTCTACCTTGTCTCCACCTCTCAGGGCTTTGAAGAATGGAAGGCTATGCTCTGCTAATTTTGAAATGAATCTTCTTAGTACTGCTATTCTTCTATTAAGCTTCTGGATATCCTTTTTGGTTGATGGTTCTACCATTGAGATTATGGCCTTTGTTTTCTCTAGATTTGCCCTTATACCCTCTGGTCCTATAATGTATCTGAGCATTTTTCCTCGGCTTACGCTGAAGACACACTTTTTTGGGTTCAGTTTGAGCCCTGCTGCTCTGAGATTGGTGAAAGTCTCTTTGAGATCTACGACATGATCTTCTTCATTCTTGCTCATTACCACAATGTTGTCAACATAGGCTATGATTGTTTTCTACAGTTGTGGGCCGAGGACTGCTTTGGTCATTCTGGTGAAGGTTGAACCTGCATTTTTGAGCCCTTCAGGCATTCTGACATAGCAATATGTTCCAAATGGAGTGGTGAAGCTTGTCTTTTTCTTTTCTTCTTTGTTAAGCCAGATCTGATGATATTTGGAGAAACAATCCAGAAGGGAAAAGCGTTTGTAGCCCATGGCTTTGTCGATGGAGGTGTCTATCCTTGGGAGTGGAAATGGGTTTTTTTTGCAGGCTTTGTTTAGATCTATGAAATCTATACATATCCTCATTTTTCCATTTTTCTTTGGCACTAGAACTACATTGGCTAGCCACTCTGAATACTTGACTTCTCTGATAACATTTCCAGCCTTTGAACTTCTGCCTTCGCAACCAACATTCTATCTTCTGACATCTTCCTTTGTCTCTGTTTTCTTGGTTTCATTTTGGGGTTGATGTTGAGTGAATGATCTATGATGTCTCTGCTAACTCCTTTGAGGTCGGAGGCTGACCAGACAAAGATATCTTTGTTCTTTGCTAGAGTTTCTATAAGCTCTGTTTCTTCCTGCTCAGGAAGATTTGCACCAATGATAACCTTCCTGTCTAGGACCGCATTCTCAAGCAGTATGGTTTTTGTTTCTTCCTGATCTTTAAGATATGTTTTTCCCTTCGGCATGTCCGGAGGCTTTGGGGTGTTGTTTGTGTAACACCCTTAGTGTTACGAACTTGTTTAGCACCACGATTTAGGCCTAAGAAAAATTTCCGAATCTAGTTTTATTGGGTTTTTAATTTAAACGTACTTGAGGCGATAAGTGAATCCTATGTGACTTAGTTTCGTGGACTCAAATAAACGTTCAAGATAAATTACGCAGTGCGTAGAAATATTCAGGAATATCCGACGACGATTATAGAGAACGTTTTGTTCGGTTAGATTAAGCATGAAAATCAACTTTTATAAATAAAATAAAATCCATTAATAAATAGAACGATACATATATATAAACTCACGGATTTATTTTGTTAAGCACGAACTGACGAGAAAGAGAGCGCAGCAGCTTCGTTTATTTTTCCGGCGTGCAATGTACTCGCCTGGCATTACTTTTGATTACTGTCTCGTTCTCATCATGGCCCTGCAATTCGCTGCATTGCAAAGTCTCCTCATCTATCCGCATCCATGTTCCCCAGCTTTTGCTTTGCTTCTCTCTCCGACTTGATTACTTCTGTCTACATTTGCCGAGCCGCTCATTATTTTCCCTCCCTCACTGCTTGTCTCTGTTTCTCTGATTGCCTGCCTTGCTTGTCTCTGCGGCCGCGGTCTTGTCCGTGCCAACCGGCACACCCTGTCGGCCACGTTGGGCCTGGGCGTTCTGCCGTCGTGTTTAAAAAGTAACCAAGCCCGCACGCGTCTCCTTGCTTGTTCGTCTTGAGCTAGTCTGCGAATGGTCTTCTCCTTCTTCCTTCTTAAGTTAATTAGCACACGTACACTCGAGTCCAAGTCCATCATGAATCAACTAGCCCAGTTGACACGTCGAAAGACCAAAGACCACTCAAGTCCACCTGAAATCCAAACACGGTTCGCTGCATCTTGCAGTCTTGCACGTGCCACTGTAGCACGCAGAAATCACTGTAGCACGAAGTCAATCCAGTGAGCCTTGCACGGCGTGCAGCATGCAGGAATTACTGTTCATCCACAGAAAATACTGTTCACCCATAGAAAACACTGTTCACCCGAGCCTCACGTCATGAACCAGGAGCGCTTTATTACCTTTAAGTAAGCTAGTTAGCCGCTAACCTTACGACGCGTCGCTGTCGCGCCTTCGCGTCTCCTGTCTTTAAAAAGGATACGCCGAGCTGCCGAGCCGTTCCGCTCCGCTGCTCACTTGTTTCTCTCAACTCCAGTTCGTCTGTTCTTGCCCGAGAAAGCCGCGTCTAACGTTTTCTCCGCAAGCTGAAATCGACCGAGGTAGCTAGCCTCCAAGAATTTCTTTATTTTCCTTCTCCATTATTTTTGACCCAACGGTGTAGTGTTTGAAAGGAGACCAAGCGAACATTAATTTGTGCATGGCAGCCAGGCATACAGGCTTGACTGACTGAGCTACTTGTCTTGCCCCAAATTTTTGATGGCAGCGACTTGTCTTGGCCGAAACTTTTGACGAGAGGGCCAACAGAGAGTTAATACAAGAGATAAATGATGCAAGCATCCGTGCTAGTGCATACAGCAGCCATGCAGAGGGAGAGGACAGTGGCATATGCAAATTGCTTCCTGTCGTGCACGGTGGAGTGTCCCGGTACTATGAGAAGGAGAGGAGACCAATTAGTCTTGGGTTCGTACATGAAAGCCAGCGCACCAGCAGCATTTTTATAGCACCAGCAGCCAAGCAACGCAAGCTGCATTAGGCCATTTCTTCTTCGTCTCCAACCACGCCCTGCACCACAGCACGTCGTGCTACTGCCACTGCACGCCGGCGCAACCACGCTCCGGTTGCCTCCGCACGCCCGCGGCATAGCGACGTCCACACGTGACTCCGTCTCTGCCGACCTGTTGCCCTGGCTAAGCTCCAACTTATCTCTTTCGTCTTTTAAATATCTTGTTTATGCATGTTTTCCTTAGACAAGCATATTGCAACGATGTATACCATTTAGGTGCGATGGTGGATTAACTGGAATAACCAAAAGAAGGCATGATGGTGACCACACATCGATGGAGGAACGATGAGGGATCGTGGGATCAACTGGAGTAGCTAAAAGATGATGCTATGGTGATCACATCACGAAGATGGAATGCTAACTTTTGGTTATATTTTATCCAGGCAAGCCCCGGTGCATAACCTCTACTTTTCTGCAGTTTAAACTATATCTGTGCATTAAGTTTAAGGAGTTGAATGAAACCCACTTGCATATATATCTTTATTCCTATGAGTCTTACTAGTATGACAGGATCGTGTAGAATGCTATGCTACAGGACTCCGGTAGAAGTCGAGTGATTGCCTGTCACTCGTGAGAGATAGGAAATATATTATTGGATTACTATCACTTGGAAAATATCAAAATGGTGGAAAGGAAAATGGTGACCGGGCAGGGATATGGTTTGGGTATTGGTGAGTGTAAGGAGTTGTGTCGCCGTGGACACGGGGCATAGCTTAGTTACACTATTTTTCCTGTCTGGTCGGTTAAGGACCGATCGTTGCATATGACTCTAGGCAGGTCACAGACTTATTATCCCGAGCACATACTTGTGTATGGGCGCTTGGAAGACTTGTTGCTCTCTTGTCGCGGATCCGGCTCTTTCCGGACCGACTGTTAGGGTTTGTTTTGGTGGAGGAGGTCCTTGCACCGCACTGAGTCTGGGACTCAGGGGCGGGGGCTTGGAGTCCCAGTTGGACGGGGACCTGGACACCCGGGACAGGAGAGTGATGGGTTGGTCCTGCTTGTGCCTGGGGTACAAGCGGGGCGTGTGTTTTCGGGGTACCCAGCTGGGGGCATTGATTCGCGAATCGCCGGGCTATCCGGTACGGCTTGTCTGCGGTTTAGCATCGTAGTAAGAACTGAAGATGAAAGATGAAAGATGGAAAAGGAAATCTGATTGCTTACCACCTACTTGAAAGTAGCACAGGTGCTTACATAGAATGGTTAGTTAATGAACCAATGCGGCTATTAATAAAAATCAAATATAAGGACGCACGCTTAGTAATGCTTCCTGCAAATGCAACCCACAAGCCAGATAGCCTTGCATATCCTTGGAGTCTCTTCTTTTCTCCTGTCGGGTAAGTCTTGCTGAGTACAATTGAGTACTCAGGGTTTTATTCCCCCTGTTGCAGGTGACAGGTTGATGCTAGAGCTGACCCTTGTGTGTGGATTCCTCCTGGTGGGCTCAGCGAGGATTCCTTTACGTCGCGATCATAGTTTTTATTTATAACTCTCTCCAAATGTTTTTATAAATGAAAGTTTCATAATCTATTGTAGTAGTTTATATATCAATACTTCATCATATCATTAATAGATGTTTATTTTCACGATAATTCTGATCACATGTTTAAATTCCGCTGTACATTAAATTATTTATAACTCTGATCATATGATTACATTCCGCTGTTATACAATAACAATTATACTCTGATGTTGTACTAAAAGGGATGTATGAAATGGTTAAGAATGATGTAAGCTTTGTTCTCTCATTTGTGATCCTGATGGCAAAAATGTGGATTTTCGGGTTCTCCCCTGGGGTGTGCCCGACGGAACCGAGTAACTTAGTGTTCTCCCTTGAGTGCTTAGTGTCTAATGGAAGACCAGCACTCCTGTGAGGCATTAGATTAGGCGGTTCTGCCACAGTTTGTAACTGTCTCGACAGAATTGATGTTGCGCTGTGACTTATATATGGATCTTTCTATGTTTCTAGCTTCCTTCTGACTGTTGTGGATTGTGATGACACCATGCAGGGTAGGCATTTTCATACATAAATAGCCCATGTGGATGGCTGTATTGAATTTGTTTACAAAACCTCTATCAAAGATAGCATTGTATGGGTAATAGAGATCAACCACATCGAAGGTCATGTACTCTATTCTTGCATTCTTCTAGCCTCCGAAGGATACTGTCAGGGAGATTTTTTTTCTAAGGAATCAATTCTCTTTCCTCTGAAGCCAATCAATGGGGAGTCTGAAGGCTGCAACTGGCTTCTACTCAGTTTCATCTGATCGAAGGCATTAGCGAAGATAATGTCTACAGAGCTTCCTGAGTCGATCAAAACCCTATTGATTTCCCAGCCTGCTGTATTGGCTTTGATCACCATGGCATCAATATGGGGGTATCTTTTGAGCTTGAGGTCTTGTTCTAAGAATGTTAGAGGTGTCTTCGACCAGTCTGTGCATCTTACTGGTCCTTGCACTACTACATTATCGACAAGTCTGAAATGATCTTTCTTTTGTTTTTTGGTCTGGAACTCCATTGAAGAGCCTCCGGCTATTGGCAGTATCATGTCGATTGTGGGTAGGGGTGTGTGTGGGTTGTAAGGGACAATGACGCCTAAGAGGGGGTCAATTAGGAAACTTAAAAATCTACTCTAAACTATGGCCTCTAATTCCACCTTAGCAAAACCTATGCAAAAAAGTAATCTATCTAAATGTGCAACTATGGTTTTGCTAATGTGTTAATATCTCTACAGCAAAAGAGTCTTGCAACATAGGTTCCAATCCTATCAACTAGCCTACCAACTAAGCTAGGAAAGTAAAGCACACAACCTAGGTAACAATATAAATGCAGAAGGTAAAGATGAGGTAGATATGCAAACTCCCATCGACGACTCTAGTATTTTTACTGAGGTGTCAAGAAGCACTCAAGCTTCCCCTAGTCCTTGTTGGAGCACCTTGCAAGGAATCCCTCACAAGGGCCAAGCTCCTGGTCAGATAACTCCGTGGATAGCCCCAGGCCTTCCCCATGCGTAAATGGGTCTTCGGTGTGCCATCAAGCAAGCCTCTCCCGGACCGCTCCCCGACATCTTCACTATCAAGATTTTAGCCGAACCGCTGTAGGCCTTGTTCCTTTTGGTACACGGTGGCGGCCACACCACAAACACGGTTGGTGTGATCTCGCAAGACTACAAGCCCCTCTGATCTATAACAATGGTGCGCGCAAGCACTGAGTGATAAGAGGTGTGCAAACCTCACTTAACACAAGGCCTAAACCTAGAGCAAGTGCATAAGTGGTGGTCTAATCAACCTAAGCACTTCGCAAAGCACCTACGCTAATCACCTAATGAATAACTAAGCACTATGCAAGTGGAGATCACTAAAATGGTGTATCAACACCCTTGGTATGTTTCCTCAGCTCTCCTCTACTCAAATGGCCAATTGGGGCATCTATTTATAGGTCCCATGTATAAAGTAGCCGTTCGGAATGAAACCTAGCTTTCTGCCATTGACCAGACGCGCAGGTCATCCTGACTGGACATGTCTGGTTGTCCCAACCATTGAAGCCGATCATTGGTGCTCACTATTGATCGGACTCTCTAGCGAGTCCGATCGCTTACCATCTGACGCGTCCGGTCGATGTTTCACTACTGTGGAACCTCTCTAGACTTGATTGGATGCCACTGCCTGGCAGGTCCGGTCGTCCACAACTACAGCGTCCGGTCCTCACTGAGTTGTTGCTACAATGATGAACAATGAAGGCCCAGGTGGCTTGATTGGTAGGCTAGTTGTTGGCGTCCGGTCGCTACTGCTGACGCCTGCTCAGCGTCCGGTCGCTACTGCTGACGCCTACTGTTGCCAAGCAACTGATCGAACGCATCTGGTCCTCATAGGGCCACGTCCGGTCACCTCTGCCAAGCTCGTTTCTTCGTGATCTTGCATCCGGCTTGGTTCCAATCTTCGTGCTTAGACTTTGCTTGCTTTCTTGGGTCTTCTATTGTGCTTCTAGGGTCTTGCTTGAGGTGTTGATCATTAGATCATCATGTCACCTTCGTCCAAGTCATGTTTGCAACCTATTGGACTACAAAACCAACACTCGCAAACACATTAGTCCAATTTGGTCTTGTTGACCATCAAACACCAAAATCCAAAGTAAATGGGCCAAGGGTCCATTTTCCTTACAATCTCCCCCTTTTTGGTGATTGATGACAACACGACCAAAGCAAGCAAATAATAAAAATTTTGGAATTTTAAAAAATATCTACTTGCTAGGATGCAATGCAAAGGGCAAGGTTATATGACGCTAAAAGATACCACATGTAAACATCTTTGGAAACTTATCTTGCCCTTGTAAATGTCCCCATATGACATTATGAATTTAAGTCTCCCCCTAACTCCATAATCCACTATCCTCCTTTTCTCAGACCATTACCACTTGTAAATTATTATGATCGGGCTTGCTTTTGGTCCTACAAATTCTCCCTCTTTGGAATGAAACACCAAAAAAGAAGACATTAGTAGCACAAGGGAGGGTCAAATTTTGTGATCCTTTATATGTGGAGAGGAATAGATCACAAAACTTGACTCTCACATTACATAGACTAAGCTCCTCCTAAATATATGCATACATATGGTGGAGGGTGAAGTATATGCATAATTGGGAAATTAATGCACAAGGGATTTTTATTTATATAATGCATGGGTAAGCATATAAATACCAAATTGAAATCAACATGGTGATATCGGTTTTAGAAATACCACATGTAGAAACCAATTTAATTGGCACCACTTGCAAAGAGGTGGTGGATTTTTGAAGCATAATGCTTACCTCTGGGGACTCCATTTTCCTTGCAATGACACTACTACACACATGATAAGCTTGAAATAGTGTTAGTCTCAAAGCATCCAATTTGTAGAGTAACCTCCCCCTAAATTTATGCATATAAGCATGGAATACTTGTAGGAGACATGCACATTCATTTTAGAATCAAAGATACCACTTGAAAGATGATATCACATGAATGCAAGAATCATTTTCAAAAGTGATAATCGGGGGGAAATTATCTACAATTTGGACTTTGGCACATATTAGATAAATAATTGTAAAACAAGCTATGTGCCGTACTCCTAAGCAATTTAAACCATGTAGGTTTGCTCCAAGGGTAAGAGTGATACCGAGCAAGCCTACCATAAGATATACCTAGTGTATACAGGATAAAAGATTAATCATGCAAATGCAAACCTAGGCATGAAAAGGAACTACATGCTAATTGAGATTGCAAGAAATTAAATCTAGTTACCTAACATGGGAAGGGAAATTTGGGTCCATAATATTCACTAACTCACTTGGCAATTACATGATCCGATGTGATGCACCCATGAAATGCATCCAAACTTTGCCAAGTCTCCAAATTCTCCAAAGTCCATCAGACTTCTCACTTCCCTTTTAGGATCCTAAGCTTCTTGGTGCTCTTCAAGTTGGAAATGATCTCCTTTGGCACCCAAATGCATTTGGCCCCATTGTTGGCTTGCTTGTTCACCTTGATGGCCACCACCTTGTCATTTTTCTTCTTCAAGAGATAAGGTGCGGAGGCCTTTTTGTCCACCTTGTTGGTGTAGGTGTTGCAGAGCTTGCTTGTTTCCTTTTTTTCTCTTTCTTCTTAGCTCCTCCCCCATTCTTTACCTTGCACTCATAGGACTTGTGGCCTTCCTTGTGGCATACATAGCAAACCATGGTTTGTCCTTCATCAAGCTTATTCACTCCCTTGACGGTGTTATCTTGATGAAGTTGGGCTTGCTCTGTTTTGCCTTTTACTTGAGTCAAGTCCTTGTTAAGGCGAGCCACTTCTTGCTTGAGTTGCTCATTCTCCATTGTGACCTCTTGTGTGCATGTATCTACAACAACTTTCTCAACACAAACTTGGTTGCACAAGAGTGAGTCTAAACATAAATCATTGCAAGAAGTAGAGGCATCCTTTTTAGCCATGTCAAAGATTGAACTTTTCTTTTTAGGTGCCTCGATGGGGGTAGTACCGATGGCTTAAAGATTAGCAACTTTATTAGTTAGCTCATCACAATGTTTGCACATGGTTTCTATTTTAGCAAGCAAACTTTTATAGGCATCTTGTGAGCTAGCTAACTTTTATTTTAATTTTTTATTTTTCTTTACAAGTTGCTCATCATTGATTGTGCATGCATTTGTTGTTGCACTAGCCTTAAGTTGCTCAATTTTAGTAGATAGTTCAATATTGAGATTAGCAAATGTCTCATATTGTTCAAGCAAGGTTTTATATGCTTCTTGTGAACTATCTAGCTTTTCTTGCAACATTTTTAGCTTCTTTTGTTGACTAGTGCAACTTTTAGCATATTTAAGATTTTCTTGCATAAGTTGCTCATAAGAAGGTAGCTCATCATCACTATCACTGTTATTGTCACTATCACTAGGGATAGACTTTTTGTTACCTCGTGCCATAAGACACACTCATGAAGTGCTTGATGATGAGTGCTTGTACCCTCACCTCTTGTGATGGCCTTCTTCTTCACTTGAAGAATCATCCAATGACCTTATTGATGTGAGGGCTTTGTCCTTGCATGCCTTCTTCTTTGTCTTGGGTGTGGGCTTGTTTGGACAAACTTCCACAAAGTGCCCCAACTCACCACATCCATAGCATCCTTCTTCCTTTACTCATTTCTTTGATTGGTGAAAATAAAATCTTGAATTTGGATGGGCACATCCTTGACATTGAGCATTTGGATCATCTTCTCCACCTTGTTGATAAGTTTGATTGATTCTTTATCAAGGTCAGAGGTGGAGGTGGAAGATTGAGCATCATCACTTGATTCTTCATCATCATCATCCTCATATTCTTCTTCTTCACTTGAGGAGCTTGAGCTTGAGCTTGTTTTAACTTGCTTGCCCTTCATCTTCTTGTGCCCACTACAAGCGAGTGCTTTGCCTTTTCTTGATGAAGAGGCTTCTTCATGACCCATCTTATGTGACATCTCAAATGCCACTATCTTGCCAATGACTATGGCCAAGATCATGGTGCTCAAGTCCTCTATGTTGTGAAGGATGGTGATGATGCTTGCATATTTCTTTTGTGGTAGCATGGAGATGATCTTCCTCACGATGTCCACATCACCTAGCTTTGTTAATCCTATAGAATTGAGCTCATTGATAATTAGATTCAAATGAGAATACATGTCACGAACAAGCTCATCATCATTCATTTCAAAAGAATCATAACTTTATTGAGCTAGGCAATGTTTTTGCTCACGGACATTACTTGTGCCGTCATAAAGCTCTTGTAATTTTAACCAAATTTCATGTGCCGTATTTAAAGTGAATACTTGGTTAAACACATCCATGCTAAAAGATTCAAACAAGTAATTTTTAGCTCTAGTATTGAAATGGATTTCTTTTTCTTCACTCTTTGTGGGTTTATCGGGATTCTTAATGGGTTTCATCACGTCACGAGTGACTCTCCAAACACTCAAATCTACCGCCTCAAGGTGACAAGCTATTCTAGATTTATAGTAGGGGAAGTTAGTGCCATCAAAGTATGGAAGCCTAGAGGTATTCATCCCAACCACTCTAAATCGCATCGGCTCAATGGCGGTGAAGCTAAGGGTCCAAATTGAGCCAACCTGGCTTTGATACCACTTGTAAGGGACTGTGACGCCTAAAAGGGGGGTGAATTAGGTGACTTAAAAATCTACTCTAAACTATGGCCTCTGATTCCACCTTAGCAAAACCTATGCAAGAAAGTAATCTATCTAAATGTGCAACTACGGTTTTGCTAATGTGTTGTTATCTCTACCACAAAAGAGTCCTGCAACCTAGGTTCCAACACTATCAACTAGCCTACCAACTAAGCTAGGAAAGTAAAGCACACAACCTAGGTAACAATGTAAATGCGGAAGGTAAAGATGAGGTAGAGATGCAAACTCCCATCAACAACACTGGTATTTTTACCGAGGTATCGAGAAGCACTCAAGCTTTCCCCTAGTCCTCGTTGGAGCCCCTCACAAGGAATCCCTTGCAAGGGCCAAGCTCCAAGTCGGGTAACTCCGTGGATAGCCTTGGGCCTTCCCCACATGCAAGTGGGTCTCCGGTGTGCCTTCCGGCAAGGCTCTCCCGGACTGCTCCCCGCCATCTTCACTATCAAGCTTCCGACCAAACTGTCGTGGGCCTTGTTCCCTTCGGGACATGGTGGCGGCCACACCACAAGAACGGTTGGTGTGATCTCATAGGACTACAAGCCCCTCTGATGTACAACAATGGTGCGCGCAAGCACCAAGTGATAAGAGGTGTGCAAACCTCACTAAACACTAGGCCTAAACCTAGAGCAAGTGCATAAGCGGTGGTCTAATCAACCTAAGCACTTCGCAAAGTACCTATGCAAATCACGTAATGAATCACTAAGCACTATGCAAGTGGAGATCACTAAAATGGTGTATCAACACCCTTGGTATGTTTCCTTAGGTCTCCTCTACTCAAATGGCCGGTTGGGGGTCTATTTATAAGTTCCATGGAGAAAGTAGCCGTTGGGAACGAAACCCAGCTTCTAGCTTTCTGCCATTGACCAAACGCGTAGGTTGTCTTGATCAGACACATCTGGTCGTCTTGACCATTGAAGCCAACCATTGGCGCTCACTGTTGATCGGACTCTCTAGCGAGTCTAGTCTCTTACCATTTGACATGTCTGGTCGACGTTTCGTGACCCTGGAACCTCTCTAGACTCAATCGGATGCCGCTGCCTGGTGCATCCAATCATCTATAGCTATTGCATCTGGTCCTCACTGAGTTGTTGCCACAATGATGAACAGTGAAATCCATGCGTCTGGTCACTGCTGCTGATGCCTGCTATTACAGAGCAACTGATCGAACGCGTTCGGTCCTCATAGGGCCATGTCTGATCACCTCTACCAAGCTCGTTTCTTCGTGATCTTGTGACCGACATGGTTCCTATCTTTGTGTTTGGACTTTGCTTGGCTTCTTGGGTCTTCAATTGTGCTTCTAGGGTCTTGCTTGAGGTGTTGATC
The DNA here is from genome assembly GCF_019320115.1 of Miscanthus floridulus. Taxonomy (NCBI): domain Eukaryota; kingdom Viridiplantae; phylum Streptophyta; class Magnoliopsida; order Poales; family Poaceae; genus Miscanthus; species Miscanthus floridulus. The sequence goes on along the minus strand of NC_089588.1, from coordinate 38,945,145 downwards.
ATCGGATCATCATGTTGCCTTCGTCCAAGTCACGATTACAACCTATTGGACTACAAAACCAACACTCGCAAGCATAATAGTCCAATTTGGTCTTGTCAATCATCAAACACTAAAATCCAAAGTAAATGGGCCAATGGTCCATTTTCCTTACATGGGTTAAGCTGGTTTTCTGGATTGGGTTCATTTTGGGGCACAGGTAGCTATGATGGGATTGGTGGCGGCGGTGGTGGTAGGGCTTCCACCTGCCTGTTGTGGATTTGAGGTGGCTAGTTGGTTTTGATGAACGTGATGTGCGGAGGTCTGGGGTTTATGTATGTGAAGTTGGCTTTCGGGCGAAGGTTGCTAGGTTCCCCTTGCTGGTGGGTACTTGGTCGCCATGCTAGCAAGAAATTGGGGTAATATGCGGCTGCTAGGGTGGATGGGTGAATTTGCATGGAATTTAGGCTTGGGTAAATTGGGCAATATTGTTGCCGGGGAGCTATGGTGAAGGTATGATTTACCTCCCTTGGGATTTGCTGCGGCGGAGGCTATGAGTTTTCTCTGCATTTTATGCTCTCTTGGGTTTCCTTGGCATCTGGGCAATCCCTGGTTATATGCCCTTTGTTCTCCCCATGAAACAAACAGTACTGTCTTCGCTGCTTCTGGTTCTGGTTCTTGTTCTAGTTCCTTCCTTGACTGTTCTTTTTGCCATCATACTGCTTCTAAGGCCTAGTGTTTGATTGGCCTTCGATGTCTATTGCCCCTGCTGGCTACCCCCTTGGTGCTCTATGTTGAAGACCTGCTGATCTGACCGTTGTTGTGGCTGTTGCTGGTTCTGGCCTCTACTGCCTCTTTATGCATTTTTGTTGTTTCCTTGGAACTGCTTGTTCTGGTATTGCTCTTCTAGCCTTCTGCGAAGCTCATTATCTGATCTGTAATACTTTTCGAACTCTGTGTATAGCTCATCTATGGTCCTTGGCTTTTCCCTAGCTAAGTGAGCTGTGAAGGCTCTGATCCGAAGCCCCTTAATTGCTGCCTCTATGGCCACATCTTTTGGGACATCAAGTGCCTTCGCCTTTAGATGCACAAACTTCTAGAAATAATCCTTTAGAGCTTCTCCTTGGTTTTGCCTGCACTAAAAGAGGTCCATTGAAGTCACGGGTTCACTAGTGAACCCTTTGATGTTGGCCAAGATCTTGTCCCATATGTCCTCCCATGAGTAGACTAAACTGGGTCTTAGCATGGAGTACCATGCTAGGGCTTCGCCTTCGGCTGCAATGACAAAAGACTTAGCCAATACTGTGTTGTTTCCCTTGGCGGAGGCTACAGTTGCTTCGAAACTCATGATGAACTGGTGTGGGTCTATTCTTCCATTGTACTTGGGTAAGGTGATGGGTTTGTAGGAGGGAGACCATGGTGAGTTTTGGATTCCTTCGTATAGCGGGGATTTTGAATCTATGGTTCTGTGGGTTGATGGAATGGCGCATGGTATGCCGAAGGTTGACTAGGTAGCTAGGGTAAGCAAAGGGTTGGGTTGGCTTTGGATTGATGAGTGGGGTTGGTTAGGGGTGTTGGAAGATGGCTAGCTTGGCTGCATACTTTGTATCTCTGTTTGTAAGACAGCCAGCTGTTGTCTAATCTCCGCTACCTGTAGAGATGCCTGAACTGCCCTCTGTCTTACAGCGAAGGTTGCTGCCAGCTTGTCTCTTTCTTGTTCCATATTTTGTAACTTGTTTTGCAAATGTTGAAGGACTTGCTCTGGAGTGGGATTTGGGACTGGCTACTCTTCGGACGCTACGGGCTAGTCCTCCACTGCGGGCTCTTCTACATCTTGATTCTCTGGAGCACTAGCATAGGTGCTGCGGGTGTTGTGCCTAGGTCTACCCCTTGGTGCGGGCTCCGCCGGTGCTCTAGCGGAGGCTACTCTTTTTTTGCCATCGTGGGTTTTGCTGAAGGCTTGTTCTTGAAAAGTCCTACAAAACACACATCTCATGATTTCATTAGTTACTTTGGTTAGGGCCCAGGCTAGCCTCCGCGACTCAAATGTCTATGTCCCAACAGCACCCTATATATTTTCATGTTGCACACATTGGTTGAGCAGTCAAAGGGGTGCGTCGTTGTGGTTGAGCAATTACATAACATGTTTTCATGTTGCACCAAACAGCCCTGCCAAGGCAGCCACACCGGCGCACGCTGTGTTAGCATAGGTGGCTTGGGAAAGGGGAAAGAATGGAGCTAGATGAAGAGAATAGAGAGGAGAATTGGTGTTTTTCTTTATAGCATAATTAGTATCTCCTTACACGGCACTTGTGCCCTTAGTAGCCTGAAAAGGATTAGGCAAACCTAGAGGAGGTGTGAGTAGGCATCTTTAAAATGTAAACTCAATGCAACGATTAGTACAAATGTGGCAATTCCACACTTGAGCGCATCAAAATCTAGTAAAGGAAAAGTAGATTGAGTGAATTACTAGTGTTCCTGGTAGTAGTCAGGTCCTATTCCACAACTTCTCTGAGGTTGGAAGCTCTTGTACAAGTAGATCAAGTGCAAACCCTAACTTCACAACCAACAAAAGTAGAGCACAAAGAAAACAGCAAGAACACAAAGGACAAGGTGTGTTCATCCTGTGGTTCGGCTCACCACAAAGGCTACCCTACCTCCACATTGTTGAGGAAACCACCAAGGATTGGGTTTCATCGAACCCTATCCTCTTTTCAAGGCAAGAGAGCAAGTCTCGAGCTTTAGAGTTCTTACTAGGTTTCGGGGTGATTACAAACTTCCCGGAGCACCCACAAGAGGTTGTAGTGCTTCAACGGGCGATGCCTAGCCGTCTAGTAGCTCTTGCTCGAAGAGTAATAAATACGAGACTTTGTCATGAACGCGAACCAAGTGCTCGCTAGGAGTTGAAGTTCAAGATGTCAAGCTCTATTTTGAATTTTGGAGGCCAATCTCTCAAGAAATCACTAGGGATTGATGGAGAGAGGTTGGAGAGCCTTCAATGGCTTGGGAGAGCTTGTCTGCTGGTTGTTGTAGAGTGGATGTATGAACAGAACGTTGGGAGGATAAGAAAGGGTGTAAATACCTCATGTCTCCCAACTAGCCGTTAAAGCCTTGTTCGGCTAACCCTAAACCTAGCTTGATCCACTTCTTTTTTCATCCGGGACAGTGTTTCCCTCTCACTAAAAAGCATCCAGAACAGTAACTTTCAGTATGAACAGTAACTTTTTTGGGTCAACCGGACACAGCCTAAGTCACAGTAGTTCTACGAAATGTGCGGCACTTCCGCAGTGCAGCGCACCCATGCGACACTTTCGTGCAAGCCAACAGCAGAAACAGAGGATAGGCTTTGGCTGGCTTGGCTAAGATGTGAGGAAACATGCAAGGTGGGTAAAAGTTGAGCACTTGATTGCACATTGAAGCCTGCATTTTGCATCCCACTTGATAGTATGGTGGTTCCTATACTCAATTTCAAAATATAAAATAAATTTAAACTTTCATTAAGTCCACCAACACATCGTTTTGTAATTGGGGGCTCCACCAAGTTAACTAGTATCCTCACAAAGTATTCATCTTATTGTCAACTCGATAAATCGTATTAGTCCTCTAATTATGTGGTCATCATCATCAAAACACACATTAGGGATAGATTGCACTTGCATAGCCGCACGCAGGTGGAGTGGAACATGTGTGGTGTGCAGCGGCTTCTCCACAGCGTTGACCCGTTCTGGGTTGTAGACTCGAGTACTGGTTCTTCTGGGCCTTGATGTGCGTAACGTTGTTGGCCCATCCTTCTCTCCTGCACTTGCCTTCGGCTTTCTACCATCGTCCTCGGCCGCATCAGGGACTTGACCACTGACACGCGGACTCAGTGAGACGATCCTCGATGCTCATTGCCACAGGCAACTTTGGCTCCAGTGTGGCCGAGCACAGGCAAAGATCCATGACTGTCTTTTTTTTGTGACTGTCCTGCCTTTCATTATCACCCGGCCGAAGCCTCGGAAACAACCAGATCATACACGCACATCGGAGTTACATGCCACGTCTCCGATCGGTGCGACTCTGATACTTGTTTTTCTAAAGTATGAGCTACTTTATTACAAATTCTACTAGCAAAAGAAAGCGAAAACTCCTGAAAGGCAAGACTAAGTTCAGCAATCTCCTTCAGACTCGAATCAATGATGGACCGTTGATCATCCCTCCTATTCCATAGCTGTACCAGCTGTAGGCAATCAGTTTCCACCATCACATTTTGAAATCCCAGCTGTGCAGCAAAGATCAGGCTGTCTTTACAAGCTATCGCCTCCATGGAACACGCATCATAGCCTTCCTCATACCACTTACGCTTGCGCAGCCTGAAAGACACCACGTGGTCTCTGATAATGCATGAGGTAGCCCCTTGTTTGCTCTCAACAGAGAAGGCGGCGTCCACATTGATCTTCAGAGAGCCCCGCATCGGCTTTGTCCATCTCTGGATTGCCCGTTCATTGTCCTGCTGTCCGGGTGGATGGTTTAGCTGCCATAGATCGTAAGCCACATCTCTGGCCCATATCACTGCCTGATGAACAGACATAGAAAGCTCGCCATGACGTCGCTTGTTCCGCATCACCCAGAGTGCCCACATGCCTCACAAAATAATCGCTTGATCACGTCTTGGGCACATGTCCGACAGCAGGTCCACTGCCCATGTCGCTGCATTCAGTATAGGGACCTTCACTCCCGTCACCATCTTGGTTTGTGTCCAAAAGTGTTTGGCCACTGTACAATCAAGAAGGACATGCTTGATAGATTCCTCTCCGAGATCGGTTCCACATGTCTTCTACATAATTCTTGACGTGTTGGGAGGAAATCATTCAAAACTCGCCACCAAAAAACCCGAACTTTGGGTGGGACTGCAAGTTTCCAAATCTTCCTCCACAAACCCTCATCTGACGAACTAGGCTGATTTGAGAATAGATCTTCAGTTCTCCTCTTGTGTAAGAGTCTGTAATCCGACCTCACCGTGTACACCCCAAACTTCTCCATATTCCAGGCCCAAAAATCAGCATCTCCCCTACCAATCGGTTGTCTCAGGATAGCTGCTGCATCAATTTGCAAAAACCGGCCCTTGATCAGCTCTGTATTCCAAGAGCCATGCTTCAGTAAGTCAGAAACGAGAACCGGGTGTGTCGCTTCTTGTGTTGTGATCGGCCGACCTCCAAAGTGGTCAAGGATCCACCGATCCTCCCAAATTTCTGTATTCTCTCCATTGACCACTCTTCTAATCAAGCCATGCTCCAACGCTTCGCGCCAGCAAGGATTGCCCTCCACGTGCTGCTTGCATGCTTCTTCCTGGTTGCACGCATAAACTCAGTGTCATGGAAATATCTCCCTTTAAGAACTCTTGCGCACAAGGACTCCGGTCTAGTAATGAGGCGCCGCCCTTGTTTCCCTAGCATTGCAAGGTTAAAGCACCTGAGATCCCAGAATCCCATCCCCCCTTTGCATTTTGGTTGGTTTAGCCGCTCCCAACTCATCCAATGCATGTGACGATTGTCTACCGAGCTGCCCCACCAATAATTTGCCATAGCCGATTTCAGCTTCTTGCACACATTGATTGGCAACAGGAAGCAACTCATGGAATAAGTCGGGACTGCTTGGGCAATTGATTTAATCAAAACTTCTCTTCCCGCGCAGCTGGCTTCACGTCCGCACCAGCTCTCTATCATGCCCTTCACCTGAGCCGGCAGGTATTCAAACACCTCAGATGTGTTCCTCCCCACCTCGGTCGGTAGTCCAAGATACCTTTCCGCTAAGGCCTCCTTATTAATATTGAGCACTTGCATGACCACTTGTTTCATGTCTTGGGTGCAGTTCTTGCTAAAGAAGATAGCCGATTTATCTCGGTTTACCAACTGCCCCGATCCATGGTGATAAGTTTCCAAAATCTCCAGAAGTCTGTTGGCCCCTTCTTGCGATGCTTCTAAAAACACTATGCAATCATCCGCAAAAAGAAGATGCGAGATCCAGGGGGAGTGGATACCTACTCGAATACTCCTTGATAGATTGCACTGGCCCAACATTCTTCAGTAGACAAGAAAGCCCTTCAGAACATAAGAGAAAAAGAGAGGGCGATATAGGGTCGCCCTGCCTGATACCCCTCGAAGGTATGAAGGTGTCTGTCATAGATCCATTGATCTTGATAGAGAAAGAGACTGACGTTACACACCTCATGATCAGGTGCACAAAATCAGCGTGAAAACCCAGTCTCAGCATAATTCTTCTCAAGTAATCCCACTCAACCCGATCATAGGCTTTAGCCATATCAAGCTTGACAGCACAAGCCCCAGATTTTCCTTTCTTCCTCTTTAGATAGTGTATACACTCATATGCTATCAATACAATATCTGTTATCAATCGCCCAGGCACAAAGACGCTTTGTTCCTCAGAAATAATCTCATCCAAGAATTCCCTTAATCTCATTGCCAAGACCTTGGAACAGATCTTGTATAACACGCTGCACAAGGAAATGGGTCTGTACTCTTTAATTTCCTGCGGGTTCCTCGTTTTTGGAATTAACACAATGGTGGTGCTGTTGAGATCATCTGGTAGAGCCCCCCCCCCCCCCCCCCCCCCCCCCCCATTGAGAAAATCCAACACCGCCGATATGATGTCAGTACCCAACAGCTCCCAGTGCAATTGGTAGAAGCCCGCTGTGAAGCCGTCTGGGCCAGGGGCCTAGCTTGTTCGGTTTCATCAGCTGTAGCGCCTTCTCAATTTCATCCGGCGAGTACTGCCGAGTAAGCCGCTCATTCATCTCGTTCGTAACCTTCATTGGAACGTGATCTAGGATCAAATCTGGCAAGAGGTTTTCCTGGGCTGTGAACAGCTGCCTATAGAAGTCAGTGGCAACCCGTTCAATATCATCCTGGGTTGTCGCCACCGAACCATCTGCCCGTTTGAGTGCAGCAATCTTGTTGCGTTTGGCCCTTGCTCGTGATTTCGCCTGGAACATGGCAGTGTTACGATCACCATCCCTCAGCCTGTCCAGTCTTGATCTCTGCCTCTCCATTATAACCAATGCATTGAAGAGGTAAATGCAAACTATTGTCAGTAACATGAGTGGATTAATTGTTGTTTGTCAAATTCAGTAGAGTGAGGAGTAGTAGTACGATTAGCTAACGAGCCCTCCGCCCCTCCCGCCGGTGGCCACTCCGGCCCCGCCGGCCACCCCCGCCCTCGCCGTTGGTCCTTCTGACCACGCCGACCACGACTCAGTCTTCGCTGGCGGTTCTTCGTTCGGACCGTGGGCAATGGAGCACGGTTCTCCCTCCCGTCGCTCGTGGGCTGACGAGGCCGACGTGGAGCTTCCGTCGCCGCGGTCCCTAGGTGCGGGGTCGCCGGGTGCGTTCGTTGGGAGCCCTTCCACTTCCGTGCTTGGTTGCGACCTTGGGGAACATGTGTCATTCACCGACTCGGAGGCCTATTCCGACTCAGAGCCTCCATCGCCGCCGCCGCCGGGGAGGGGCAAGGCGGTTGCGGAGTCGCAGGGGCGACGCCGGCATGCGCGTCGCCGTCGCCGTCGGCCACGGGCTGTGGAGGGCTTCATGGCTGCTGCGCGCCGTTCCCTCCCGCAGCCCGCCCCGCCTACCACCTCGCCGCGTCGTCGTACCTCCCCTGCGGTGCACCCTGCCCGCACCCTCGTCGGGCCGGATGCGGACGGGTTCTTTGAGGTTCATAGTCGTCGTCGCTGGCGTCGTCGCTTGCCGCCGAGGCTGTCGCGGCCAGTTCCTCCGGCTCTTAATGGCCTCTGCTTCAATTGTCTGGCCAACGACCATGTGAAGGCGGATTGCGTCTACCCGGCGAGATGCTTCAACTGTCGTCGCGAGGGCCACCGGTCCTTCCAATGCCCTCTCCCTACGGGGCTAGGCAAGCGGGGTCGCTCGCCGCCAAATGCTGGGACTGCTCGTCAGGTCGCCGCAAGATGCCCAGCCGGTCGCCGTCGTGCCGCTTCGGATGATACGGCCTCCGCTAGATCCGTTTCCACGGGACGCTCGACGTCAGTCCCGAGGTGCTGTGCTCCCCCGACCCCGCCTCCTCGGCCTACGGCGGACTCTCCGTTGCCTTCTGATGGTGGTGCGGCGGCCATGGCGAGGGCTGCTGGGGAGGCTCCGGAGGACCGCTCGTTGCGCCAGCGTCGCTCGGGGTTCGTCGTCATTCCTCGTTCCGCGACGTTACAAGCGGCCGAGGATGCGCTCGGCCTTGTTCTGGTGGCCACTGTGGGGGGCACTAGGCCCGCGGTGTCACCCGCCATGGTCAGCAGCTACCTCTTCGCGAGGTTCGGTTTGTCGGTGGACGACGCGGCGGTCAGCCGTCATGATCCGGAGGATTTTGTCGTGCGATTCAGTCGCCGCGAGGACAGGGACCACGTGCTTGCCGCCCCGGCGATGGGAGCTCCGCTTCCCCTGGTCTGGCGCCCATGGAGGAGAACCTCGTTGGCCAGCGGAGGTTCATTCAGATACACTGTGCTGGTTGGGATGACTCGTGTGCCCCTCCACGCGTGGAGTGCCGAGACGGCGCAGACCATCCTCGGCTCATCGTGCGCGGTGGTCGAGGTCGTGCGGCCGAGGGGGGTGCCGGCCGACGACGACCGTGAGTACTTCGTTTCGGCCTGGTGCCTGCACCCTCAGTTCATCCCGGACGAGAAGATAATCTTCGTTCCGGAACCGCGCGTGCCTAATCCCGTGGAAGGCGCGCTTCACGAGCTGCCCGGCTTGCGCTACTTGGTGCGGATAAGGCTGGTCGATTTCCAGGACTGGGACCTGCCGTCGCCGTCCCAGAACGTTGGTGTTCCGGGTCCCGGTGAGGATGATGACGCCTCGCCGGATAGCAACATCGACAGGTATCACCCGAGTCTCGATGGTGGCCCGCCGCGGAGATCACCTGCTGATTTCGGCGATCCATCTATTGACGATGACGGCTCCGGCGACAGCAACTGCAATCGTTTTCACCCGGGCTTCGACTGCTGCCGTGGCGGGACGTCGACGGGGTATGGCCGTGTCGTCTTCCCCGGTGCGGGCGGCCCATCCGAGTCGCTGGTCGGTGGGGCCGCGGAGGCCTCTCCCAGGTCGTTGGTGGTGGGCTCGGTACCCTGCCCGCTGCGAGGTGGCTGCCTCAGGGGTGCTGGGCCCGGAAGCTATGGACGTGGCGTGATTCGTGTGGGCTCACGCCGCGGGATCCCGGACGTCCCATCGGGGCGTGGCACTGCCCCAACTGTCAACGCCGAAAGCTGTGAGACAGACTCTTCAGACCAATGCCAGACGCGCGCTGCACTGGACTTCGTCGCTCCAGCGGACAAAGATGGGTTTTATCTCCTCCCTCGAGAGCATTTCAGAGCTGCGTGACATAATGCGTCTCTCCTGTCTCGATGGTCCAGAGCCCACCGATTGCCCTCGGACCACTTCTTGTAATGCATCTAGATCGTACTAGGGTAGATCCCAGGGGCTACTCGCTATTGGATGAACCAAAACTTAGGATACGTTCTAGACAGAGAGACATGGAAATAGAGAGAATGGACAAGGGCTATCGAGCCTGACACCGTAGAGGGGGAGGGTTCAGAGGACGCCATCACGTTCGTCGGTGTAGTCTGCGCACGGGCAGCGACGGTCGGTGAAGAGGGCGATAAAGACGTCGATGTCGATGGAGCGGGCGGCACGGCTGCTGGCTTCCCGTCACTGGCTGCGCCCCTCTAGATCGGATTAGGGTTTAGGTGTCGGTGGGGAGCTCGGCTCAGGCGAACCTCGTGACTTGAGCCGTCGGCTCCCACCTCTATTTATTACGCAGTGTGACAGGGCCCTCCAGCTATAGTGGGCTGGGCGCCCCCCGATCAGGGTGCGGATCAAAGGCCTAACTGGGATTGAGATCAATCTAACAATCTCCGCCTTGATCTCCTACCATCTTTCAATTTCATATCATTTATTTTTGTTCATTCCATTATAGATTAGCGCGTAGAGCATGTTTCATCGTCAAGGTCAATTGTCGATAGATTTAACAGCTACAACACATCACTCTGTTCTGAAATAGATACTTAACTTTAGGCCTTCTTTTGTCTAGAAATTATAGGCTTTCCCTTAAACTCATGTCGGCTACATGTTCTCTGAACACGTTAGGCGGTAAGCCTTTTGTAAGCGGATCCACAAGCATCTTTTCGGTACTTATATGCTCAAGACTTATGACATGATCCTGGATTTTATCTTTCACAACATAATACTTTATGTCAATATGTTTGGCAGCACCACTTGAATTATTGTTGTGAACATACTGTACTGCAGGATTATTATCATAGTATAACTTAAGTGGTCTATAGATATCGTCAACCATCTTCAAACCGGGTATGAACTTCTTTAGCCAGTTCACCTGCCCCGTTGCCTCATAACACGCTACAAACTCGGCATACATTGTGGACGATGTAGTGATGGTTTGCTTTGAGCTTTTCTATGAAATAGCTCCTCCTACGAGAGTGAATACATATCCAAGCGTGGATTTTCTATCATCTCCCGTATACTCAGAATCTGAATACCCCACTATATGGAGTGAATCTGATCTTCTATACATCATCATGAGGCCTTTCGTTCCTTGCAAATAACGCAAGACTTTCTTTACTAATTTCTAGTGTTCTATTCCAGGATTGCTCTGGAATCTACCAAGTAACCCGGTAACAAATGCCAAGTCAGGGCGCGTACATACTTCAGCATATTGCAAGCTTCCGATAGCTGAAGCATATAAAACCGCTTTCATTTGATCGATCTCATATTGGTTCCTGGAGCATTGAAAATCCCCATATCTGTCGCACTTGACTATTGGAGCAGGTGAGGGACTACATTTGTGCATACTGAATTTCTTTAAAGATTCTTTCTATGTATGCCTTTTGTGACAGTCCTAATACCCCTTTACTTCTATCTCGGTGAATCTCGATCCCTAGAACGAACGAGGCTTCACCAAGATCTTTCATATCAAATCTTGAGGACAAAACTTCTTTGTCTCCAGTAGTAGACTGACATCACTACTAGCAAGTAAGATGTCGTCCACATACAGGACAAGGAAGATAAACTTCCCATTCTTAAACTTTGCATAGACACAATTGACCTCAACATTCTCTTTAAACCCAAAATTCCTTATTGTCTGATTAAACTTCAAGTACCACTGTCTTGAACCTTGGTTTAATCCATAAATGAATTTTTTTAGGAGGCATCCCATTCGTTCTTTTCCTTCCATGACAAAACCTTTCGGTTGCGCCATGTAAACATTTTCCTCCAAGTCTTCGTTGAGAAATGTCATCTTTACATCCATCTGATGTAATTCTAAATCATAATGTGCCATTAATGCCATTATGATTCTAAAGGAATCCTTACATGAGACTGGAGAAAAGGTCTCATTGTAATCAATCACTTCTCTTTGCGTAAAGGCTTTTTGCCATAAGTCGCGTTTTATGTCTCTCTATATTCCTTTGAGAGTCAAGTTTTGTTTTGTAGACCCATTTACAGCCTACTGTTTTGGCTCCTTTAGGAATTATTTTCAAGTCCCAAACTTTATTGGCATTCATTGATTTCATTTCATCTTCCATGGCATCAAGCCACTTTGATGAATGATCACTTCTCATGGCTTCTTCAAATGAGGTGGGATCATCCTCTATTTGAAATTCCTTAGTGTTATATACTTCATACTCAGCAGGAATAGCTGATTTTCTAACTCTTTGAGACCTTCTAGGGGCCTCCACATTTGGCACATCTTCTGTTTGAGGCTGTTGTTGCTCCCCTTCATGTGTGGCAATAGGTTCTACAGGATCCTGAAGAATAGGTTCCTCATCGGCATTCATTGTTGCCACAGGCGGAATAACAATAGGTGCTGGCACCACAGTATCTTGCACTGTCGGTGCAGCGACAGTAGGTAGTGACAAAAAATAGTTCATGAATCATCGGAGTGGGCGCATACACCCGCTTCTCTTCAAGGTCAATTTCTCAGGCTACCATGCTCCCTCTCATCATTTCATCCTCTAGGAAGACAGCGTGTCTCGTTTCTACAAACTTTGTATGTCTGTCTGGATAGTAGAAATGAAAACCTTTTGACTTTTCTGGGTAGCCAATGAAATGGCAACTTACTATTTTGGGATCTAGTTTCTCAATGTTTGGGTGCCTCAGCAGGACTCCCCCACATACGTAAGTGATTTAGTAAGGGTACTCTTCCTGTCCATAACTCATATGGTATTTTGGGCACCGACTTACTTGGTACTCTATTGAGAATATGAATGGCGGTTTTTAACGCCTCCATCCATAGGCTCAACGGTAAGGTGGAGTAACTTATCATACCGCGCACCATATCCATTAGAGTACGATTGTGCCTTTCAGCTACTCCATTCTGCTGAGGTTCGCCTGATGTAGAATACTGGGCTACTATGCCATTCTCCTGTAAGAACCTTGCAAAAGTTCTAGGAACATGGCCATATGGGGTATGCCGACCATAGTACTCCCCCCCCCCCACGGTCGGACCTGACTATCTTAATCTTTAAATTGTGTTGGCTTTCAACTTCTGCCTTAAATATCTTAAATTTATCCAATGCTTCTGTTCTTTCTTTGATTGGATAAATGTAGCCATAACAGGAGTAATCATCTATGAATGTTATGAACGAATCATAACCATCCACACTCTTTACACAAAATGGACCACAGATGTCTGTGAATAATCTGTAAAATTCCTACGCTTCGTTTGGCATCTTTCTTAATTTTTTTTACATACTTTTCTTTTATGCATTCTCTCCATTGTTCTAAATCTGAGAGCTCTAATGGAGGAAGAATATCATTCTTAACTAGTCTTTCTATTCTCCCCCTCGAAATATGGCCTAAACGATAGTGCCATAATTTCGACAATGCATCGTGAGCTCTCTTTCATTTTCTGTTTACATCCATAGACGAGGATACATTCTCATTGTCGCACGCAACATTCCCATCATCACATACAACATTCACATCATCACGTAGTGATAACAAATAAAGCTCATTTTGTAAGATAGCAAGACCAACGCATGCATTATTAAATGTTATGTTACATTTGCCATTTCCAAAATGGCAATCATATCCATCATTGTCCAAGCATGAAACACTAATCAAGTTTCTCTGTAGAGAGAAAACATATAGTACATCTCTAAGTAAAAGTGTGAAACCATCAGCAAGCTCTAGAGAAAGATCGCCAACGGCTTCAACATCTGCTCGGACCCCATTTGCAACTTTAACGTGTCTTTCGCTTCTTTGCATAGTCCTCGTCGAATGGAATCCCTGTAAAGAATTAGCAACATGAACAGTTACACCTGAGTCAATCCACCAAGTAGATTTCGAATATTGTACATACAGGGATTCATTTATGAATGTAATAATGTTCTCACCTTTGTTTGCCATGATCATCTTTAAGTAATCGGGACAATCTTTCTTATAATGTCACGTCTTCTTGCAATAGAGACACTGGTCTTTCTCTACTATGAACTTGTTCTGCTGAGGCTGATGCAGCATGGGACCCTTTTCCTTTGACTTTGAGGAGGAGTTAGCATTAGTGTTCTTTTTCTTGTTGTCTTTAAGATAATTGATAGTGCCACCATTGGCAGCTTTCATTCTCTCCTCCTCTTGCACACACATAGCCATGAGCCTCTCTATGTCCCACTTCTCGGGCTGTATGTTGTAGTTGACAACAAAAGTGTCAAACTCTTTTGGCAAGAAAGCAAAAATCAGATGGATAAAGAACTCTTCCTTGAGAGCCAGATCCATTAGTTTTAGCTTGGATGCCAAATTGCTCATCCTTAATATGTGCTCTCTTATGCCACTATTACCAGAGTACCTCTCTGTCACCAGCTACTTTATCAGCTGGGTAGCGTATGGCTCTGTGGGACACGGTGAGGTGATTACCCAGTCCACCTTAGCCAAGATGAAGGCCAAGTCAATCTTTTTCTTCCACTCCTGGTAGTTATCACCTTTAAGAGTTGGGGGTCTCTTTGATACAACCCATTAAGTTGTATCTGTCTGAAAACACAATTCATATTGAGTGAGAAAATAAATAATAACAATTGCATGCCTTAGTTCCATCGTTAGTCAAAATTAAAACATACAATTGTCCTCTACACTAATTCTACATCACTGTTTGGCAGAAATAGAATTAATGCATGACAAAACTCATCATAATATTATCATTAATCAACGTTGGTCATAATAATAACAATATTATAATAAGCTAACAACATATCTATTTTTTTAAAATTAAATTCTCTCATTGGTTTGAATTTAATAATGAAAATAACAACTCTAAATACGCAGCGGAAAAATAATCTCAATTTTGTGAATTTTACCCACAGGAAAATTCTCTTTTCTATTTTCTTTAAGCCATTTATCGATTTTCTAGGAGATAAAACTTTTACTGGAAAAAGAAAAAACAAAAAATGATTCAAAATGAATACAGTTCTTCAGCCCAACCGGCAAAACGGCCCGGCCCACTTCTCTGTGTGCGCGCTGCCCGCACCCAGGCCGCAACCTGGGCCTGGGCCGGCAAAGCCTCGCGGCGCGCTCGCCCGCCTGGGCCGCGATGCGGCCCATGCATCCGGCGCCGTTGGATTCAATCGGACAGCCGAGTGGTGAGATCGGGTGAACAAAACCGCCGACACTGGCCTCCTCCTGAACCCTAACCCTCATTCGCGCCTCTCTTTCTCTCTCTCACTCTCTCAGCCGCAGCGAGTGCACCGAGCGAGCGAAGCAGTGGAGCGGGCAGCCATGGCGCCGTCACCGGCCCCCTCGCCTGCGTGCGCGCTCCCCAGCGAGTGAGCGCGCCGCCATCGAGCGGCCTGGCCACGACGCCCCCTTGGCCGAGCCCGGCGAGCAGCTCCCCGGCTCGGCCCTTTCTTCTCCTCGCGTGCCAGTGAGGCAGCAGCACTGCGCAGCAGCGAGGTAAGCCAAAACGACTCTTCCTCTTCTCCCTTTCCCCTTCTTTCTTCTGGGATTAACCCGATTTGGGGATGGGGTCAAAAATTAGGGTTAGGGTTTCGGGATGGGCACTGTTCTTCTTCCCCAGAGGGACTCTATGGGTTTTAGGGTTCGACATCGCGTGTCGAGCCTTCCTTCTATTCTTTCTTTCACCCAATTAGGGTTAGGGTTACACCGAACCCTCTGTTCTTCTTAGACCCACACTGGATCTAACCTTGTACTTCCTTTTCTAATCGGTTTCTAGCCTCTGCCGTGATCTACACCTTGCAAACCTGGCTCCGATACCATTGTAATGCATCTAGATCGTACTAGGGGTAGATTCGAGGGGCTACTCGCTATTGGATGAACCAAAACCTAGGGCACGTTCTAGACAGAGAGACATGGACACAGAGAGGATGAACAATGGTTGTCGAACCTGACACCGTAGAGGGGGAGGGTTCAGAGGATGCCATCACATTCGTCGGTGTAGTCTGCGCACAGGCAGCGACGGTCGGTGAAGAGGGCGATGAAGACGTCGACGTCGATGGAGCGGGCGACGCGGCTGGTGGCTTCCCGTCACTGGCTGCGCCCCTCTAGATCAGATTAGGGTTTAGGTGTCGGTTGGGAGCTCGGCTCAGGCGAACCTCATGACTTGAGCCACCGGCCCCACCTCTATTTATTGCACAGTGTGATAGGGGTCCTCCAGCCATAGTGGGCTGGGCGCCCCCGATCAGGACGCGGATCAAAGGCCCAACTAGACCGTTGGACCCAATTTAGGATTGAGATCAATCTAACACATCTAGCTCGTTGCGTAGCGCAGCAAGGGACTTTTTTATTGACCCAAACACGTTCTGATCCCAGCTGCTTAACGTGGATTGCACGTCCCGCAATGAGGACTGCAGATTGCCCAGCCCGGCAGTCCCAGTTTGGGTGCTGGAGCAGCGGCCCCTGACACGCTGACCGGGCACAGGTAGCTCTGACTCCAACGGGGTTCGGCGCAAATAGCTCTGGCTCTGGCATTGGCGTAGATCTAAGGCTGGACGAAAAACTCGAAGCTCGTTAGCTCGCTCGGCTCGTGGCTGGTTCGACTCGGCTCGGCTCGACTCGTTTCTACAGATTTCTACGTGCGGTGGGCCAGTGGGCTCATCGCTGTAGTTGATCGTGTTTTAAAAGAAATATTGCAAAAACATTATCACCACTGACTAGATTCTCACTGCTGGTTTGGACCCGACGGTGATAACCATTGGGGCGAGACCGACAGTGATGACCCTTTACCAACCAACAATGATGTGCAATCTGTAGTAGTGCTCGTCAAATGGAACTTACCAAAGGCATATGGAGATTGTGTAATGGAGGTACTCGAAACTTCTCACTATTAGATGCCAATGTCATGACTCATGTCAATATAAAGCATGCATACAACTTTTGCTGCAATGTAATATCGAGAATTGTCTTTAAAACAAAATCACATTGATAGAAGAATGTCCTCACCACATATAGTGGCAACTAAAGTGTCTCAAGGCCGGTTCTTTTCCTATACCACTGAAAAATAATGGGTTTGGATGCGTGATATAAGGTAGATTGCTGGCTAGCTGGTCAGCGTGTGGCGAGCAGCCGAGCATTGAAGCATTGCGTGCACGCAGGGATATTCCTTTATCGCGCGCGCACTCATACATTATATATGTAATGAAAATGAGGAAAAAGAACATAATCCACTGAATGATTGTTGGAAGTCCAGCTCCATTAACAAAGTATGTGGTGGCAAGCTATCTAGCTGTTGCAGCCACTTCGATATGCTGGTAGCCAGGTTGACCTTTGGGGTGGATCATAACTCATAGCTGGGGGTTCATCTTGTCGATCCATGTGGATGCTCAATCTTTGGGTTGACCAGCAGCTGGTGTTCATCATAGGCCAGCCAACTGTATGTCATCACTGAAGAAGTTGCAAATCAGCGGCATCAAAAGTCTGATCTTCTTGATTCCAAGTCAATACAGTATTACAGTATGCACCACAAAAGCTGAGGATATTAAGCTGACAGTAGATTATATTTACTTAAATATGTCAGTAGAAGAGAGATAAGGGAATAAGCAAGCTAATAGTATATACTACTACTCTACTTGGTTGACTCAGTGAAGCTGCAGGCAGCAGAAGATGATAAGTTTATATTTATTTCAGTACATTTGGTCCATATGGATCTCACTGGCGGTTGTTTTAGTTTGCTCACTGCTTGTTCCCCCCAAGAACAACATTGACCAGACAGTCCATCCTTCCTCACAAATCACAACGGTATTCATGCATCACGCTAACTCACTGCTCAATAATAATTCTGAATCTCATCTCACAATATTTATTCATGTGAGAGATAAAGGATGACTGACAGTGGCATATCAGAGCATACATGCATGCATGCATGCTCTAGAGATTGGTAACTCTGACACCGATGTTAGCTGGTAGCTTGACAAGTTCAGGCCTCGACAGGCACCCTGCAGGGCTCATGTAATCAAAGATCTGATCTGACCATAAACGGTTAGAGTCCATCAGACAGTTGCTGTCCACGCTGTCTCTAGTTATTCATTGCACTCAGCACTACAGCCTATAAATTTATATAGAAAAAAATAAAAAGGAAAGAAGAAAGTTCAGGCATTCATTTCAGTGACACAACTTAACCTATAAATCTTCTGCACTCATTCTTTAAAAAAAATAAAGTCCTGTCTACATTTCTTGCGGAAATGAAGAGTATATGATAGTCACAATGCAGAAGTTATATCTTGAGAGCAGCTACAAACGATTCAGTGTTAGAAATCTTTTATTGTGTCTTGTACATGAGCATTGCGCAACTGAAAGCTAGTCCAAAATCATCCAAGCAACTAGAATCGTCGTTTCGGCATCTAGTCCATTCCTCGGATACTCGACAACGAGCACAAATTTTTAAAGTACCTTCAGACTGATATCCTAACACTTGATATGTGGACGAGGCCCTTCTTGTTATTGCAAAAGAACAAAATAACAGATCACACGCCTCGTTCAACACTATTAAAGATATTTGAAATATGCATGGTTTGCATTGGTTGGATAAGATCATAAGAGCAGAACACGAAACCAACGCACAAATGGAGATCAGGATGCCGTCTTTTCGATCTATCTGTCAGTTTTCTATGCTATTCAATTAGGAATTGGTTTCCAATGCAGCATATGCTGTGGAGAGCAGCGGGCCACACTGCACATGGCAGAAATGAAGTCCAATGATATATGGGGTGTTGCAGATAAGAGCGAGCAAGCAAGATGCATACATAGTGAGGGAGAACTTGATTCGTTCTGTTGCCAATTTTGGCGTCGCTGTCTTCAATGGACTTGCTGTTTCTTGCAAGCAGATGCCTGAGCAAAACGGTGGCAGGATAGGCTGGAGTGCCCCAAGATCCCAGAGCACAGTGGCAATTGGCATACTCAAATGAACAATTCCCCCTCAATGGTTGGAAAGGTACTAGTGTACCCAAGTGTTAAAGTACTAGTTTGGTTAATATGAGTTAGGTTGTTGCTAATATAAGCTCTTTTGATCTTCACCAGTGTTGTGTCAAAATAGCATAGAACTTCTATAGGAACCTTAACACTACTACCTAAAGCATTTTCAGAGGCGATCACAGAGCTTTTCCAGAGACATGCGATTAATAAATGCTTTATAGAGACGGCTATAACGCCGTCTGTATAAATAGATTAAAGAACAAAAAAGCTGCAAGCCCGTCGCCAAGCCCGCTCTTGAGCCCACCATTAGCACAGGATGCATTTTACAGACAAGCAAAGTTGATTTTCAAAGACGGGCTGCACGCTCGCCTTTGCTCTAAGGTTGATGTAAATCAGAAACAATAGAGGCAAGGTTCATGCCCGCCTTTGTAAATTAGACAAAAAAACAAAGGAAAAAAGGTCTGACTGAGCCTGCTCCGAGTGCACTGGGATACTCCTCTGCGTGGTGATCTCACTGAATCTAAATCCGTGACGGCAAGCTAGCTTTGCAAGCAGCCAGATTCGCCGAAAGAGGTGTGTGCCACCAGATCCACCGCCCACATGCCAAATCCACCAACCCCAGCACTAAATCTGCGGGCATCGGTCAGCCCCCACGTCAGATCTGCAGGCGCCGAAGAGCCCTCACGCAAATCCGGGGCCGCCAGAGAGCCCCTATGCCGGATCTATGAGAGATGGTTTGAGGTTGTGGCCAGGGCGCTGCTCGAGGTCGAAACCATGGCGTCGCGCATTATTTTGAGGTATTGCCTTGACAAACCTTGTGTAGTTGTGAAAAATGGACTCTAGAAATGCATACTTTGTTTCATATTGTATTTTTGTTGAAATATTTCCTCCATTATAAGCAAGAACAAGACTTTAGAGCATCACTCATATCAGATAGAGATAGCACACAATAGATACTCATTCAATAAAATAGACCGAGGACATGTTTGGCACCAAATTTTCACCGGTGACAAGAATACATCAGATTTCCACACAAACAAAGCCATTTTGACATGTGCTACTTCTGAACCAGCAACATGTGCTATTACTGACATATTGTAGACCCTTTCCCATGTACAATTAGGCCAAGTTATGTCGCAAAAGACTATAGTTAGTCCTGTCCAAAATGCTATCTAACCAGCTTATACATATTAGAACTGAAGGTTATCATTACCGCAATTTGGAGCTATCATGAGCTGAGTAAAACTGCAAATAACCATTGTAATCTTGAGATCCCAGAATTGCTTGTTTGTTGCTGCCATTATTCCCCAATTCGACTTGGGGATGTAGAACATCATTTTTCTTTTGTTGCTGACAATGAAAATTCAACTAATTAGTTTATATTTGAATGATAACAATGGGTGTAAATGTATAGGTTGCAAGTTTGCAATATACCTTGCTCCTTTTTTTTGGTATGGCAGATTTTATTTGCTTTCATCTCCCCTTGTGCCGTGACTTATCGATCCAAGTCCTTTTTCTCTTGGAATTTTTTGACTGAACTTCTTTTTCTTTAGCTTTGCAGCACTAAGCAAATCATATCTTTGGCTGGCATTTGGGTCAACATTTGAATTTCCAAACCCCAAACCAACTTGAGGTGTTCCCTTATCAAGTTCTGCCATTGCTTTTCACATAAACCAAATATTCCTTGTCAAACTATGTCCCAAAGAATATAAAATATTGCAGATAATTAATAGCACATGACTGCAGATTTGGATTTTTGATCAAGCAAAACATTAACTGTAAACAATAAACAACACATAGATCAAGCAAATCTTTTGGTACTCAATTTGCATGTCAAGATAGATAAGCAGATGCAGAGTAACTAGACTACTTCAGTTTTTGCTACTCATTGGTACTCAATTTCATAACACAACCCTAGCTTGATCACCGTTCAAGAAAAGTGTAATAGCAAAGAAAGCAAGCTACTCTTCCAGCCTGAAACCAATCAAAATCTTAACAAATAGCATCCCAGGACCATAACCTTAGGTCCATCACAATCTGAAAGGAAGCTATTAGGGATTCTGTTTTGAATCTATTGCAAGTTGGTGAGGCAACTCTCAGGGGTGGGCTGTTGCTAGTTGGACAGTGTCCCAGCGTCTGTGCTGGGCTATGGGCACAGCGCACGTGCGCGATTGAGAGGCCACTCCGGCCGCAGGCGGCAGACCGGCGCGGTGCGCGCACGATTGAGAGGCCACTCCCGCCTGTCTTCACGGAGAAAACCTACAGTCTCTGGTAGGAAACCATAATGAGTCCGATAGACATAGGGGCTGAGGGGAAGAAGTTATGGTTAGGGCCAAAGTGGGCTTTTTAGGCCAAAATGGGTGTCTACCTTTTATAATTGGCTCTATTTTCATAGGCAAAAGGCTGTCTCTGTTAAAATATTTTAAGAGGTAGGTTTGAGTTGGTTGTCTCCATAATTCTGAAGAACGCCTTTGAAATTCGTTGTTGATTTTGGGAGACCGATTTTTTCTGCTCGCCTCTGAAAATAAAAGAGGTTGTCTCTTGAAATTGTTTTGATAGTAGTGCACCACCGAGCCCACTGATGCTGTTGCTGCCTCGTCGCCATGATGGAACCCGTGTTGCGCCGTTGTGGAGTCTGCCTGCGTGTCGTGGAGACCACCCTGTCACCGTTCTACTCATGCCATCTCAGGCTCGGTGCACCATATGATCCAGTGTGACTATGTAACACGCCGTCATATGAAGGGAGTATTACATTATATTCTCAACTAGCCATTACAGGAATCGACCACGTTACCTCCATTGTATGATCAAGTGGAGGTAGGAGGCACGTGGATCATCCGGTGATGTCTGCATCTGACAACTTTTTTCAATGGCTAGCAGTCTGTTCACCCTCAATATAAGTGCTTCCCCTGGCTCATTTGGAGCTTCTCTTGCACCCCATTATATTGTTGTCGGCACTTATAGAGAGAATAGTGAAACATTTGAAGAGCCATCTAAGTCAGTAAGTGAAGAGTTGAATGTTAGCCTTGAGTGTTACTGTGTTCTTGCTTGGGCTTCTTTGAGTTGAAGCTCAAAAACTTGTTACTCTTGGTGATTGCATCAGCTAGGCGTCCTGATATTGAAATTTACCGGGCCGGACTGTCAAACGAGTATTCGCTAGTGGATGGAAGCTTAATTGAGTCTCTGTGACTCCTTTGTGCTCCAACATGGATTAGGGAGTTCTGGCAACAGCCAAAAACCGTGGGAAAAATCCGATAGTCTCTTTATTATTCTTGCATTATTTCTATCTTAGTGTGATCATGAATTTCTCTTTAATTAGTTGTATACCTTGTATGTTGTAGCAAAAAGTGTGTGAAGCTCATAATAGATGTGGTTAGCTTGCTCCTTTAGTTATCTTTTTAAGGATATGTTTAGAATGTTGGCCCTAAGGATTATTTAGTATGTTTTTATAGAAAATTAAGGTGTCAAGGTGCAAAGGGCATTAAGAATTTCCATAGACTAAGATTGTTGCTTTAAAATTTTAGAGCTCGATTCAAACCCTTCTCTTAGTCATTCGTCCTTACAACCGAGATTCAAAAGATGAGGACATTGATAGGAGTGAAAGAAAGGAAGTAAGGGTGGGAGTGAGAACGACGGACTGAGGGATGGCCGGAGAAATTACCTTACTGTAATATTAAATTTAGATTTTCAAATTTGAACCTTAATTTTTTTCCATTTTTGGTCTAGAAACTACTTACAGCATACTACAGTGAATTCCTGATTCCTAAAACTATACTGTTGTGATCCTACTACTTGAGAATACACACAGCATATTAATATCGACATCATTAAAGAGGATTGAATAATGCTTGTGTTAATATCACATCAATCTTACAAAGTAATGCTACACGGAGATAAACAAGCACATTGGCTACCGTAGTAACTAACAATACACATATTGCTTCTTTTTCATTGTATATAAATAATGTGTCATTCAAAACTAATCATAGTTTCCAATAAATCCCTAATTTGTGCAAGACGCCTGCAGCAACACCCCAGAACACAATCTCACAGAATATGACATACAGCAGAGTTCCCAGCCGCTGCGAGTGCCAGACATTGACGAACACATGCTTCACGATCCAATTGACCTGCAGAAATAGAAAGAAAGAAAGAAAGAAAGAAATCAGCCAATGAAGTTCATTAGGTGACACACACCACCAGCTGGGTCCTGGAACAAAAACGGCTACAAACCATGTTCTTATTACGCCAAACTAATAGCCTCCGCCCATTACTTACAAGATTGTTATCTTCCGACTCGTAGTACCATCCATTCACAAATGCAGCCAGTATTCCCTGTGCTCCTAGGACAAATACAAGCATGGCGTTCATGCCTATCCACTCCAGGAAAAGGAATGGCGTCCTCAGTCCCCAGACATCAATCTGTCCATCAAAGCATAGATGTAAAGTTTTTTTATTTGTTATTTTCCTGTAACATGAAATCGAAGAAGTATCATGTCTAAAATGTATACATAAACCGTACTAGTATATAGAAAGCTGAAAGAACAATTCCTGCTGCACCGTCTGTAAAGCAGACATAGCTGAAGCTGTAGAGCTGCTTGTTGATTGGGATGGCTGCAGGAGCAGAGAAATACATGTAAATCTCTGTCTAAGAATTGTAAATGGCAGCCCATGTCTCACAATAAATATGCATGGATAGGTACCATTTGTGAAGTGTAGGATAATGGCGACTACAAGGAGCGAAAAGCCCATCAGAAGCCAGTGCTTCAGTCTCTCCTTGTGAGTCTGCAAATAAGAAACTTCGTTGACCACATTGCACATTTGCATTACTTAAGAGGCCACAGGCGGA
The DNA here is from genome assembly GCF_019320115.1 of Miscanthus floridulus. Taxonomy (NCBI): domain Eukaryota; kingdom Viridiplantae; phylum Streptophyta; class Magnoliopsida; order Poales; family Poaceae; genus Miscanthus; species Miscanthus floridulus. The sequence goes on along the minus strand of NC_089588.1, from coordinate 38,921,892 downwards.
AGCAAGTTTTCAAGAATAACCTTGAAATGGATTAGAACATGCCCATAATGTATCCCGATTATCCCTGATAGTACTGACGATATTGAACTGAAAGCGGAAAAGATTGTCAGATACTTGAACGGGTGGCTGCAAATATTCAGCTTCTGCTAATGTACGTTGTCAGATGTCAGATATCCACCTTAACAAGCCTTCCGGTTCAAAAGGCGCAAGGCACCACGCTGGTGCATCAGCTCGCAAGGGACCCATGTTGGGTGAGCTTGATGTACAATCCTGATCAAAGTAATTTCAGATGTCCAATAGAAAAAAAAATATTCATTAATTGTGACCGAGTAAAAAGAAGGATCAATGACAATGGCAAGTACGTAGGAAGAATTCTGTTGTACCTTTGATCGGATCCAAACTGGCTGTGTGTAGATATGATTGATCCCCCAGACCTGCCTATCAACATAACCAACTGCGTTGCAGGCTTGCTCCAGGCTGGCCCTCACACCACATTTTACCTGCACGAAAACAAGCAAAAACTGTATCAAATATGACACATTTCAGTGATGATGGTATGGTATGCCCAGGAAAGTTACAGATACCGTAAATTGTTTCCCGTCATTGATGTCGCCATCATTGTGGTAAACAAAGCTCCAATCCGGGACATATAGTGAGAATGTTGTAACCATGTATATCACAAATGCAATGAAACCACCTAACCTGTTATTTCCAGAAAGCATCAGGGATGTTACTCATTTTCAGAATCAAGAAAAAGCAAAATGGAAAGATATGTGAAGTACAGTGTTATTGAACTATCAGGAAGAATAAGAATCGTGTACCATTGCCATCGATACGCATTGAAAATGGCGTAAGGACCGGACCGCACCGTGGTAGGCCGTACCTTTACGGTGAATGCCTCTATCAGAGCAACAATGAAGTATACCAAAGCTATTCTCTGATGATCCAATGTGAAGAAAAGAAAAGAATCCAAGTTATTGCCATGAAATATGTAAAGCTGTAGGTGGCAAAAGAAAATTATTGGTGACTGAACCAAACCTGTAGGATGCCCATCCATCTGATCTTCTTCATGTCCACTCCATAAGAGAGGTCATCCGGAGCATGAGAATATCCACCTTTGTACATATGAATATACCATCATATCCGACAGTTACAGAGTTTATTTCAACTAACAGATGAATGAACAAAAGCTGTGACAGAATCATAGTAATGAAAGAATTACCTTGGAGAAGCACACCCCAGAAGAGCATTTTCAGTGTTCTGATGGTAATCTTCTTCACGGCGGCACCGATATTTGGAACTCTCTGCAATCACGTTCATGTGATGATCAGCTCTCTGCTAGCATGAAACATTCACTTGGGAAACAGCAAGTGGTACAGAGTATTGACGCTTGCTATTTTCCTCTGGCAATGTACTACATCTGTGACGAATAATCGACCGGTGCAAGAACCTATGCATTATGGAAGTATCAGTTGAAGAGTGTATGTGCTTGCTCACCTTCAGTGCGAAGGCGATCGCAACACCAACTATGAAGAGGAAGAACGGCATGACGAAGTCTGCCAGAGTGCAGCCGTTCCATGGTGAGTGGTCAATCCGCTCATAAGCCCCACCGGCATCGTCCACCAGTATCATAAGCTGCAAGCAAGGAAATTCAATAGTTTATATGATGGTATTTAAATAATTCTGGGTTCATAAAACGAGGGCTGAATACATCAGATCCTTAGCAAAAACAAACGAGTATAGTTACTACTCCCAAACTCCTTATCCTCATTTTGACCTCCCATATACATGGAACTTTCTTAAATCACTTCTAAGGTCATGGAGGAGTTTGTCAACTAGAAATTAATACTGTGTGCCACAAAACGAAAATCAAACTTTTCGGATTAAATAAAGAAGCAAAAAGTAGATATGGGCCGGTGGGTGTATGTATGTACCACAATGGTTAGCCCTCTGAAGGCATCAAGAGCTGCCACTCTTCTGCTCTTCTTCTGCACGTCCTCAGCCACAGCCACCCTCTCCTTCTCGATGTCCTCTCCCTTGCCATCACCATGCTCGGCATGGCCAACGTCAATGGCGTGCTGCTCTGGACCCTTTTCACCATCTGATGCTGCTATCTTCTCCATATCCACCGTCTAGGCATGTATGTATGTGGCTTGTGCAGGCTTAACTTGCTTAGATTCTAGCTACAACTTGAAAATTGTAGCATTATAACATGGAAACGGATGCCCATAAATGTGACTTGAATACTTATCGAGGAGCCATGTATGTTCAAGTATGTCACATTCATATATATACAGCCTGTTCGTTTCGTCGTAAACGATCGTGGATTATTTACTGCTGGCTGGTTTTGTGTGAGAGAAAAATATTGTTCCAGCTTATAATCCACGATCGTATACGAGCAAGCGAACATGCTTATACATACAGCTATCTAGTTACAATAACTGTATGTGTCTTGCAGACCACAAAGTGCTGTTTATTTTGGTATAACTAGTTCAGCTGCTAGCTAGATTAGTCTGGCAGGGTTGCCGTCCTGCAGTAGGTGAAGTAACTGTTTTCCATGGGAGTTTGTCACTTTCCATGATTCATTTCTTGGAGTGGCTTGGTGTCCTCTGTTTCCAAGTGTCGAAACCTTGCAGATTCCACCATGTAAAATGCCTTCACATGGAAACATAGCTGTCAAGGGGACAAGTGTAAACTAAGATATGTTTGTGTGTTAGGAAATGCGCCCATGTTCTTTGGAACAACATATATAAGATCAGGGACTATGGCAAAGCAAACTAAGGCCCCTTAGGAAAGACCAAATCTTCCTGAATCCGAGGAAAATTTGAACTGCTTCTTGCGAAAGTTTCGTGTTAATTTGACCAAAATGTGGCATGGAACTCGATATATATATATACAAGCTAATCTTGTCCGCAAGGAGCGTTTGAAAACGATGTCTTACACCTGTACTTTGAGCTAAGGAGATGCACATATGAGGAAATTAAAGATTCTTACTCTAAAGCTAAGGAAGGCAAAAGTCAGATTTACAGGTTTAACAACAGGGGGTCGTCTAGGGCAATTTGGGCAAACAAACAATCTCTATTTTTTTAGGTGTTCTTATCTTGAAAAACGATGGAGCGAGCGTCACGTACGTACGTCGTCTTGGTATTGGAAAATCAGTCCGTGCGGAAGACGACGGCCATCGCCGGCTGCGTTTGGACGCCGCTACACATCTTTGTCATTGTCTTGGAGCATCCAGTTGAGGATGTTGCTCCACAGCGAGAGGACCATAAAGAAATCTAGCAGAAATGTGACGCGCCAATGCAATAATGCAATCGGTGATGACAGCACTATCATCTTGTGGTTTGAACGATATGGCAATTGATGCTTTTTACATTCAGAGTCCGTTTAGAATACGGGATTTTTTTTCATGTTCCGGTGTTATTTCTGTGAAATTAAACTGTGAATCCAATGAAATTCCTCTGTTTCAAACAAGCCCTCAAGAGTTGAGCATGAAGGCTATGTTCGTCTCAATATTTAGGCTCTCTTCGGCAGGCTTCGGTATCTCCAAATACAGTAAAGTCAAAGAAAACTACATTCCGTAGCTTCGGTTTTTTTGTGTGAAAATGAATTCGACATCATCATTTTTATGCTTGGTTTTTTAAATTTGCAAACCTTTTTTTTACGTGTGCATATTTGGTAAGGCTTTTGATTAAACCAATGGACAAGTCCTAACAAAAGCCCCGCCAAAGGAGGTTCTCGAAGCAGGGATAGCTTCTCTTTCCTCGAACAAAATGTGGCGAAAATGGATTGGAAGTGTTTTTGGATGAGATTTAGGAATCGCCTGGGCATATAGGCACGGCCGAGTCCATCCGATTTCAATTGATTAATTAATGGTTTGCTTTAGAGTTCTTGCAGTTTTTAGAGGAAAGGTCTAATAGAGCACTAGTGCATTTTTTTTTTTTTTTTTGAGGGGAGCATAACGCATAACTCAAGGAAAAGCAGAGGATGAATGGTAGGCCCAATAAGATGCAACTCCTGAAGTCAAAAGGCCCATGTTGACAGCGCAGCCACATCACCCCTCCCAGATCGCCACAAACCACCACGGCCTGGGCCCAAACCGGGATTTCCCCGCGTGGCTGGGCTTGGTTGGGCCTGCCGCTCTCACGAGCACGCTGCTGCCGCGCGGGCCCAGGTGGGCGGAGTTCCCAAAGCTGAAGCACGGGCAAAGCCGTTGAGCCGCCACAAACGCATGAACCAGGGCCATTCCAAACATTTTCCCTCTTTATATAAAATCAAAATTACTTATATATATTAGATAAAAATGAATAAAGGCACCGGGACATTTTACGAATGACGAAGGAAACGCGCATAGAGCTCGCGTACAGGACAAGTTCGCTGGCGGGAGCAATCAGATGAGCCACGCCCACCGCCCACGCGGTCCGGTCAGCAGCCGAACGCCCGCTGCCGTGTCGGCCATCTAGTGGTCCGGACGCTACATACAGCCCGCTCGTCCACGTCATCGGTTGGCGAGCTGCGGACGCAACGCCATGGCGGATCGGCCGTGGACCACGGATCGCGGCCCCTTCCCTCCCTCCTCGCCCGCCCGCCCTTTCCGTTTCGCCTGCCAAGAAACACCGCCGTGCGCGTGCCGATCTCGAGTACAAGTGTACAACCACCGACGGCCGATGGGTACCGCACGACGAGGTCGGACCACAATCAGGGTTCAGTTCACCTCCCTTCTTGCGAGAGTAGAATCTCAGCGGGCTATTAGCGTGCCGGGTTTTATGGCTCTGTTCGTTTGTCCTCTAAGCCGTATTTTTTCAGTGAATAAACAGATACTTTTTAGACTGGCTTTTCAGCCAAGCAAACAAGGCCTATGTGCCCGAGAACGAGAAGGAGAACAGTGGTTGGTTGGACGATCAACTCCGACTGCCGAAGAAAGTAACGCCTGCTGCCGGCCTGCCACCGACCGATCAACTCCGAGGCCTGCAGGCCGGCAAGCCACATCAAGGCGGCGTTGGTTCCGGCGGCATGGCTTGACGGCAGCCGCTCCCCGCTCCAACCCGTCGGCCCGTACCGGCGTTACATAAAACTGTGGACGGTGGAGCGGAGGAGCAGATAAAAATGATAAGACAACGCTGCAGCTATGGATGAAAACGGTCGGAAAATGTCTTAACCATTTCCGCTCCTGTATTTTTTTTTTTTTGGTGGGAACGGAAACAAGAACGGGAAGGCCGGACAGAAAAACGAAACCGGTATTACGGGATATCGGTAACGGAATATTTCGAACGGAAACGTGTCCGATCGGAAAGCGATAACGCAAAACGGCTAAACAACCGAAGTAGCAGGCTGTCAAGATCACGAGTTGACTAGATCGAACTTACCATGTACTTAATAGTGTGTGATAAATTCAGGATAAACGGAAACACGGCGGCCATTCAGTTTTCAGCCTAACACAGAGTACTGCTAGCTGCTTTCAGCCTGTTTGGTTGACTGATTCATATCGTTGCTGGTTCGTAAAGAAATACTACTAGCTGATTTGTGTGAGAGAAAAATACTGTTCCGCTTCGATCAGGCTGTTTGTGTTTGGGACCCGTCACAACTCCATTCAATAATGATCACACCACCAAGTCAAGCAGCAGGTTGCACGCACGTACACGGTACACCAGACATGTCTCAATCTTATCTTTGTCAGCCGATCTTAACGTACGCTAGGGGCAGCCGGGCAGTAGCCAGGGCCAGGGGCGCTCGGCCGCTAGCAGTCGCCAGGGGCTACGGGAGGGAGCAGCGGACAGGAGTGGGCTGGGCATGCGGCACGGGGAGCGGTGGTTTCGTGGGCTGCATCCAGTGGGTTGAATATGAGGATATAAAATATGGAAATAGCGTCGGAAATTTTTCTAACTGATTATGTTCCTGTTTCTGCCTAAAATACGGTGTCAGTTTTCCGTTTCCTATTTTTTCAATAAAAACGATATACGATCGATTAATACGGTATACGGTATGGATTGGTACGGGAATTTTCCGTACCGTTTTCATTCAGAGCTCCAGCCACCCGGCCGGGGTAGCCGTCTCCATCATTCAGCGGGCGCGGCAGGCCCAGCCTGGACGCCAGAACCGCTGGCGGGCGGCGGCCTTATCCTCCTCTCCTTTGCTTGGCTTCAGGTTCAGGGGCACCAGGCGCACACGGACACACCAGCTGGAGGGGGGACGGGCGATACAGATCAACAACACATGGGTGGCGGTGCCAGACTAATCAACGACAGCGGACCAGGCGCAAAAGGACACACCTGTTCGATTGATCTTATCGGATGATGATACAGTATTTTTCTCAAACGACAAAATAGCTTCGATCGATTTATAAGTCACAGAAATAATTAGAGATACAGTATTTTTTTCACAGCAAACCAGCTTCAACCGACCTATAAGCCACAGAAATGATCAAACGAACAGATCTTATCAGGCCATGAAACATTATTTTTCTCTCACAACAAAATAACTTTAGCCGGCTTATAAGCCACAGAAACGAACAGAGTTACAGTATTTTTCTCTCACAACAAAACAGCTTCAGCCAGCTTATAAGTCATAGAAACGAAGCGAACAGATCTTATCAAACTATGATACAGTATTTTTCACTCATAACAAAATAGCTTCAGCCAGCTTATAAGTCACATAAAGGATAAAATATTTTTCTCTCATAATAAAACAGCTTCAGCCGACTTATAAGCTACAGAAACGATCAAACGAACAGATCTTATCAGGCCATGATACAGTATTTTTCTCTCACAACAAAATAACTTTAGCCGACTTATAAACCACAGAAACGATCAGAGTTACAGTATTTTTCTCTCACAACAAAACAGCTTCAGCCAACTTATAAGTCATAGAAACAATCAAGCGAACAGATCTTATCAAGCTATGATACAATATTTTTCTCTCATAACAAAATAGCTTCAGCCAGCTTATAAGCCACAGAAAGGATAAAGTATTTTTCTCTCATAATAAAACAGCTTCAGCCGGCTTATAAGCCACAGAAACAATCTAAGCGAACAGATCTTATCAAGCCATGATACAGTGTTTTTCTCTCATAGCAAAATAGCTTCAGCCGGCTTATAAACCACAGAAACGATCAGGGTTACAGTATTTTTCTCTCATAACAAAACAGCTTCAGTCGGCTTATAAGACACATAGACGATCAAGAACAGATCTTATCAAACCATGATACAGTATTTTTCTCTCACAACAAAATAGCTTCAGCTAGCTTATAAGCCACAGAAACGATCAGAGATACAATATTTTTCTCTCACAACAATACAGCTTCAGCCAACTTATAAGCCACAGAAACGATTAAACAAACATGCACCGGGGCTCTTGGTGAAGGCTAAGCTTCACCCCACCCTCCGACTACAATTTTTTTTAAAATATCACCTGGAAATGTCAACTCTTCTGCTCCGATTCCTTTGACCCCGTTCATTTCGCTGAAAAAATAAGCTAAAAAAACAAATTATAAGAAGACGGATTATAAGAGAAACGACCTCGACCCTTTTGTTGGATTGATCTATGGACGAATGCCAGCTTGGATTGCAATCAAGCACAGCCGTTGTGTAGTCAAGAGAAATGATAAACAAATTCAAGATTATGTTTTCGAGATTCGGCCTGTTCAGTTGGCTGGTTTATATCGTTGCTGGTTTGTGAAGAAGTACTCCTGGCTAATTTGTGTGAGAGAAAAATATTGTTCCGACTGAAAATTTACGATTTACAAACGAACGGGCTGATTATGCGCCTTGTGTTCAACGACGGCAGCTGCTCAACGCTGGCAATGGAACAAACCATTGTTGAGACGAGGATCTGCTGCAAGTGCTCATCATCAGTCATCGCCATGCGCGAAATCACACACACGCAGGATCAGGCGAACTTGGATCGCAGGCACAAGTGCATGTAGTATGTACAGTGGTTTTTTATTACTAGTACTCGGCTAGCAATAGCAAAAGCATGGCTGTCGGACAAGAGCAACAAGAAACAGTCTCTGTCCTTCACCTCGGAACAAAAACACCACACTCATCTCATCCAAATTCACACTCACCACCAGCAACAAAGCAGGAATCTTTCTCTCTTTTTTTTCAGTTTCTCCACCCATGGCTCCACGGATCTGGCTGGCGTCCACCGCCTCCTTCCCCTTCCTTCGATGGCAGGACATAGTAGTAGCAAGCAGATGCGCAGATCCATGGAAAATGAGGCGCAGATCTCGACCAGATCCAGCAATGGCGGAAACGGTGCACGGACATAGGAGTACGTAATAGTACTAGTAGTAGCCTTTTTCCTTTCCTTTACGTCTCATGATCGCGGACGGATGGGATGAACAAGATCCAGATCCTCAGATCCGGACGGAGGCGACGGAGAAGACGAAGCCGGCGAACTCGGGCGGCGGGCGCACGACGGTCCAGCTCTTGGTCTTGACGTCAAACACCCACACGGCGTGCCGCCCACCGCCGCCCTCCCCATCAAGCGCGCCCGTGACCACGACCTTCTCCCCACCTCCGACGCAGACGGCGCGCGCCGTGCCGGCCTTGAGCCCCGGCGGGTACGGCCCGACCTCGCGCCACCCGCGTCTTGTCCCCATCCACTCCATGACGGCGTTGCCCTCGATGCACCAGACGCGCCCTTTCACAACGACGTGGGCCGCCGAGGGCGGCGCACGGACGCGCTCGAGCCTCCGCCACGCCCCGGCCGCCGGGTCGAACCACTCGGCGTCGCGCTCGAACCCGCCCTGCCGCGCCGTGCGGTACCCGCTGACGGCCAGGAACCGGTCGCCCTCCACGGTGGCCATGCCGTCGCACTCGTCGCGCTCCTCCGACATGTCGGGGAGCGGGTCCCACGCGTCCGCCGAGGCGTCGTAGGCCTCCGCCGTCTTGAGCGCGTTCTTGTGCTTGTCGTGCCCGCCGGCCACGTAGATCTTGCCGCCCGCCTCGGCGCACGCGAAGAAGGACCGCGCCGACCGCATCGGCGCGCCCCGGCGCCACCGCCCCGTGGCGGCGTCCAGGACGTGCACGTCCGCGACGGGCTCGAAGGTGCGCGGGTCCCAGCCGCCGAGCACGGCGAGGCGCGTCCCCACCGCCGCGCACTGCGCGAACACGGGCACCACGGGCGGCGCGCCGCGCTCCCGGCGCCACTCGCCGGTCGTCACGTTGTACACCGCGACGCCGTACGCCGGCGTGTTGGCGGGCCCGTCGTCGTCCTTGGGTTCGGCGTCGGCGTCGGCGGCGGACGGGTTCCCGAACTGCATGAGGTAGACGAGGTCCTCGTTGGCGCCCGCCTGCGCGCGCGCGGAGGCAAAGGCGGGGGTTGCGGCGGCGCTCCGCCAGCCCCGGCAGACCCGGCGCATGGCGCGGTGGGAGGCGTGCGGGACGCGCGCCAGGCAGTCCACCGCCACGTCGTCGGGGATGCCCGGGATCAGGTCCACGTGCTGCTCCTGGCAGCCGGCGCCGCCGCGGTAGCAGCCGCCGACGCCTCCTCCCCTTGGGCTCCGCATCTTGGGTTTCTTTCGGCTTGCGTGTGAGCTGAGCTTATCTCTCTTGTCCTCTCCTCTCTCTCGAACTCGATTCCGGGATGAGATGAGGGGGATGAGATGTGTGCGGCCTCGCAGAGCGGCGGATGGGGGATTAAATAGAGGGGTGCCCGTGCGACGTGGCGCTGCGTTATTGGACCGAACGCACAGCGAAGCCGATATAAAAACCGGCAAATGGGTGTGATAAAGCTGGGGTTTTCTGGCCGGGTTTTGATGATGCTTTGCTTTTTCTGTTCATTCATTCCTGTGGAAAAGCTTGCATCTTTAGAGCAAGTTTAATAATCCCAGCCTGCATCCGGTTGTAAGAAGAACAAAATGGTGACTCCCAGCTAGCTCCCAGCCTGCATCCGGCTGCAAGACTATTTTTTCCTCTCGTACTCTGTGTTTCAGCCGGCGGCAAGGTAAGTGCCCGCTCAACCTTCTCTCTCCTAGCGTGGCAAGATTTTTGATGACATGGAGTTCATCTCGCTGGCTCACATACGTTATTATACCTGCTCTTATGCTACTCTATACTGCTCCTTCTATCTCAAAAATAGAGTCGCTATATGAGAATCATACTGATCAAACATTCTCAACTTTAACTAAGGGTCTGTTTGGTTTCTTTAGTCCACGGACTAAAGTTTAGTCCGGACCCTATTTAGGCCTTGTTTAGTTGGCGTTTTTTTTGGAAATGGTACTATAGCACTTTTGTTGTTATTTGACAATTAGTGTCCAATCATAATCTAATTAGGCTTAAAAAATTCGTCTCGTGAATTTCGTCTAAACTGTGTAATTAGTTTTCTTTTTTATTTATATTTAATGCTTCATGCATGCGTCCAAAGATTCGATGTGACAGGGAATCTTGAAAAATTTTGGGAACTAAACACTATCTTGGTTCCAGGGACTAAAGTCCATTAATGCAGTTGTATAAAGACAATATTACCCCTGTTGAGATGAAGATATTACAACTGCTGGCCACGGGTGGGATGAGGAGTAACGAGTGGCAGGATTGTCTACAGAACACTTTAGTCCAGTTTAGTCACCCCTTCATGGACTAGAGGACTAAACCCTTTAGTCCAAATTTTAGTCCATGTGTTTGGCATTTTAGTCCACATTTTAGTTTAGTCCATGGAACCAAACATGCTCTAAATTTATAGAAAATACGTGTAACATTTATGTCGGTGCAGAAAGTGACCAACACGTAAATATTTGTAGTTTTGACGTACGTTGTGATCGGATGTGGCCTAGCACTCAATGACACAGGGTTTATACTGGTTCAGACAGCGTGCCCTACGTCCAGTTTGAGTCGATCGGTGACTTTATTCCTGAGCCCAGGTGCTTGAAGTTTGATGTAGAGTTACAAACGGAAGAGAGTAAGATGGGGGGTGCAAGAGATCCGGTCGGACTCTGGACCAAAAGGGCGAGAGTGACGGGAGCTCCTACGTGCGCTAAGTATTCGAGCGTGTGCTCTGTGTAGCTTTAGAGTGTCTAAAGCCAGCAGAGGGAGAATCGATCGTTTGTTGTTCGAATTGTCCGAGAGTCGTCGAATCGTTTTCGAGTGTCCGCTTTGGGAGAGAGCGCATCCCCTTTTATAGATAAAGGGGATGGTCTTACAAGTGAGAGAGAGAGAGAGTATATATGCTACTAAGTCTTGTTGCCCACGCCGTCGGGTACAAGGTAATTATAGGCGGCCACAATATTGTTTACGTCAGACGCATGTGGGAGGTTTTAACGTATTCACCATGTATGGCAGATGATGGCGCCCACAACACTGTTGATGCCCAGAGACATGTGGGGGGTTTTACCGTGTTCACCTGGTATGGGAATTTATGGCGCCCACAACACTATAGGGCAAACGTCGGCGCCCACAACACTGCTTAGGTTCTGACATGCCTAGAAGGTTGCAGGGCACCCTTCCAACATGCCATGTCGGTACTGTCCTGCAGGTGTACAGGGTACGGTCCTCGGTATTACGGTTGACTTGAGCGTCCTGCCTTACTTGCTCTGCCCCTTTCCTAGGTCCTCATCGAGTGGGCGTCCCTGGTCGGTTGGTCCCAGTCGGCTCCGACTGCGCCAGTCGGAGAAGAGCTATAAGCAGAGGTTCGGTGCATCCCCGGTCGGAGACGCGGGTCGAAGTCGGAAGCGAGCCTCATTCCCCTCGGCCAGGCCTTCCGATCGGAGAAGCCGGATGGAGTCGGAAGCGAGGCCTTCTGGTTGGAGAGGCGGGCCGGAGTCGGAAGCTAGGCCTTCCGGTCGAAGAGGCGGACCGGAGTCGGAAGAGAGCGCTATTTCTATTTGGCCAGGCCTTCCGGTCGGAGAGACGGGCCGGGGTCGGAGGAGAGCGTATGTCCTTTCCTTGGCCAGGCCTTCCGGTTGGAGAAGCGGGTCGGAGTCAGAAGCGAGGCCTTCCGGTCAGAGAGGCGGGCCGGAGTCGGAAGCGAGAGTTGTTCCTCCTTGATCAGGTCTTCCGGTCAGAGATTGGATCGCCCTTCTGGCCTGTCGTTAGGTTTTTGGGTCGGCCCAGGAGTTACGCGTCGTTCGCAACGTCATCTGCTGGGCTGATTTTTTGCTGGGAAGCAGGTCCATGAGAGACTCCGGGTTTATAAATCCGACAATTTATATCTCCAAATAAGTTTATTATGAAAGTATATTCAACGATCTACCTGTTGATATTAATTATATACCATAAATATTAATATTTTATTAAATATATTTGGTCAAAGTTAAAAGTTACTGACTTTTTTGAAAACCTTTTTTTGGGTAAGAAAGAGGTGGACTCCTCGTAGAGGTGGAAAAAGAAAACAAAGGACGAAAAGTTTGCAACCTACGGATGTGACTGAAACATTTTTTTTACATGTTTGTGAATCTATCTAGAAGGATGCCTGGGCTGATCTTTTGGTGGTGCACAGCGTGTAGATGAGCACGAGGAGGAGGACGGAGCTGCAAAAAAAAACCTGTGATGTTTCCGTTTGGGAGCAAATGGACGACGCAGGCTGCGGATTAAAGGGTGACAGTGACACTAGCCTGTGTAGAACAAGTGGGCCTTTGGCTGCTCGTAAATCGTCCAACTGTTAACGGCGGCCGAAGGAGGCGGGGACTTTTGTGTTTTTTTAGCTGTGCCGCCGTGACCTCCTCCGGCTGCACAGTCGCCGCCCCCCGCGGCCCGCCCATGGCAAGGTCTCCGGAATCCGGATGTGATCGCACAGATTGATACTGCCCCTATTAAACGACCATTTTTCGCATTACAACTATCTTATCTTGCGGATTATCGCAGCCGGCGTTTAGACTTTTTCTCGGGCTTCTTCTGTGCCTGAGTATTTTCTGAGATTTGCTTATGATACCATACAAGGACATTTTTCGATGCCGGGCAATGCCGTCTGTCTGTGTGCGCTTATCTCTGCATTGAGATTTTTAAGACCGACTTGTGAATAATTAACATGGGCAGCAGCAGCCGCAAGAAATGGAACCGGTCCAGTCCATGAACCGGGCTTTCTCGATCCGGCCAGGAAATCGTGTACGAGGTGAGCTGGGAATTCAAGAGCGTCTTCGGCTGCCTGGTTTATAAGCCGCTCGTGCTGATTTGCACCACGCTGCAGCCTGGCGGCCGGTGTATTGCCGGAAGATACGGTTAGTTGGTCACGCGTTGGGGCAGGCACGAATTTGGGCTGGCGGGACGGCGGCGATTGATATCAGGCACGAATTCAGGCACGAATTCATATGATATCAGATATCACGTGTAGAGATGTCCTGGTTTGTAAGCATCGTACGTGACAACGTGCACGAAATCTTCTGAAATTTTTATCATAGGCTCCACATATGATATCACGACATCTCAACAAGTTTCATGATTTTCGGACTTCTTTTGCTTTTTATAGAATTTAAAAACACTTCGCACGCAAGTTCACGGTCATGTTTTGTGAACAAGATGTCCGAAATTTCGGGTCTGTTCCTAGATACGGCCTCACACTACACCTAGTAACATAACTATCATTTTTTGAATCATTAAATTCCATTATTCGTACCACATGCAGTTTAAATTTATATTTTTTGAAAAAATTCAAGTAAACGAAATAAAGTAACTAAATATATAAAAAAGATATAAAAAATCCCCAAATTCTAACTAGGAGTTCCTGGTGATTTAAAAGGACTGCACAAAAAATTTGGAGGCCAAAAACAAAAAAAAATATAAAAACTTTGCCGAGTGCCGAGGCATGGCACTCGGCAAAGGAGGTCTTTACCGAGTGCCAACAATAAGGCACTCGGCAAAGAAGGTTTTGATTTTTTTTAAAAAAATTCCTCTTTGCCGAGTGCATCCACAGGAGCACTCGGTAAAGAATTTTTTTGAAAAAATTAAATCTTTGCCGAGTACCGTGCCAGGAACACTCGGCAAAGTCTTTTTAAAAAAAAAATCTTTGCCAAGTGTCAGATCTAGGACACTCGACAAAGAATTAAAAAAAATTTAAAAAAATCTTTACCGAGTGCCGGATCGGAGGCACTCGGCAAAGGGGTGATTTAACCTGCCGGCCCAACTGGCCCGCACACACCGCACACATGCACTCCCTTCTCTGGCGTCGCAGCGAGGCTCGGCACACGGCGGCCCGGCGCAGCTCCGACGCGCAGCCCGCTAGGCCATGGCCGGCCCTGCTCGCGTTCGCCGCCAGCACTGAGCGACAGTGGCGCGCTCCTCCAGCGCGCTCCCTGCGGCGTCGACCTGCACCGCGTGACCGATAGAGACCTCCACCGCGTCGACCTCGCCGGCGGCCCTGTGGCGTGCCCTCACTGCGGCGTCGACCTCGCCGACGGCCCTGTGGCGCGCCCTCCCTCCGGTACCCTCAGCAGCCCTCTTCCCATGGCAGATCTGGGCGAGGGCTGGTCCACGACGAATCCATGGAGGGGGCGGCCAGTCCGGAGCTCCCCGTCGTGGCGTTGATGGCCACCTCCAAGCATGGTAGGGGGCGCTGTCCCTATGGACAGCCCGGGCGGCCTTCTGCCATGGTGGATGTAGGACCTGGGCAAGCCTCGTCCACGAGGAGGCACGGATTTGGTGATTCTCTCTTTTCTTTCTAGTGACAATTGATTCTAAATCTCTGGTTTCCTTTCTGACATATAGATCTCGCAAATATCGTAGGAAAGTTCATAATATAAAATCTCGTAAATATTATTAGCTCCCACAAGTTATGGTAAATTACTGAAGGCATTCGATCTCTAATTATCGTAAATAGTTTCTCGTAATTACTGAAGACATTCTCTAATTATCATAACCAACTGTACACGTTCTGGTAACTATATTATGGTACTCGTTCAACCTGGAGGCCACTCCCATCGGATTAGCACAGATTATTCTTTTAGAATATATTATATATGTGAGTACTATTACTTCACTGTATACGTATTTCGATTTTCCTTCTAGCATTGTCCCATGAATGCAGACAACAATGACAATTAGTTCATGGTGGTCTTGACATATGATTTGCTTAATCCATATAATGTGCGACGACTCGAGTGCATATTCGGGCAGACGAGCAGCTTCTGCTGGTCCAATTCGTGTTATAGATGATCCGTACCTTTTTTTTATCTTCCAAGTGATTTACTGATTCTTATTTTGAGTAGATCTTGATGAAAATTCCTCGGTGCCTGTGTGCGAGTCTCTGCACACCTGGGCTGCATGCATCTATGACCTATACCAATTTGCTAGCTGATCTTGCGATTTCTATTGCTGCTATTCGTCAATCTTGATTAAAAAATTGGTTTCTAGTTTTACCCTCAAGCACCCAACAGATTACTACCCTAACTATGTCAATTCATCAGCAATGCCTGCTGGTTAGGGCGTGATTTTCTTTTGCCGTGACTCGGCCAACAAGATGCAGATTGTTGACAAGCCTTGAACTGGTCAATTCATAATTTTATTCCTCGTAAATCTCATACCTGTTCCTGTTATAGCATCATATTATTTATGATTGTTCTTATTTTTTAGGATTTCAGGCAATGAGACTTCTCGACAGCAGCTGGTTACTTTACACAGCATCAAACAGACATGACCTATTGATCTCAGTCTGATCACTAGTCAGGCACTATGATGCAGGTGTTGGGGTAGTGCCAGACAGAGAATGTGCAAGAAAAGCAACTAAACGTAGATCGTGCAATCACTACTGGAAACAGGTTATTTGCTAATATACAAGTTTTGTTGGCTCTGCAGAAACTGTACAGTATAGATAAGATCGATTATTTGGGCTCTTACATTCTGAATATCGTGATACAATGTATTAGAGAATAGTTAATTTGCTTATGCTTCCAAAGAGTTATATACTCATATTTCATATTTTAGATTGAGTCAATTAGGAGGAGTTATAGACTTCTCAAAATGATTGTCTACACTTTGTCCGACTTCAAAAACAGTAATTTTGTACCTCAAGTTAGGCCCAGTGGATGGATGACATAAACATTGCCATGACTAAAAATTCTGAGCTGGTTGTCTATCATATGAAGTCTGTTTTAATATGATCTGTATGTGTTTATTTATTGCACGTCTGGTTGTCTATCCATCCAGTTAACAACAATTGGATGATTGGATCTGCACCAATTGTTTACATTTATCAAGTGTATTGTGGACATACAATTTGTTTGGTTAGTTGCCAAAGAGGAGATACATTCCAGTAGTCAATTTGTTTGTTTGTTTGGTTAATTTACCCAGCACCAGCTAAATAATCAATATTTCCCAGTAATCTTTGGGATTCAATGCTTAAAGTAGTTGATATAAATGTTTAGGAATAATGATACCGAAATTTATCTTTTAAAGAATGTTGCCAGGATTGTTATAGCTGGATTCATTTACGATGACAAAAAAATTATGGGCGTTCACAATCTGACTGGTAGGGTGCCGCGAAGCGTGCAAAAGTTTCTAGTATGTTTAGAGCAGCATGTTAGGTTTGTGGTTTTAAAAAATGCAGATCATAAGCTACTCCCAACAGTACGATTTATATGACATAAAAATGCATATAATTTTTTAAAAAAATTTAATTTTTTTTAAAAAAAAATTCAAACTTTGCCAAGTGCCGGCCAGAGGGCACTCGGCAAAGAAATTAAAAAAAAAATCTTTGCCGAGTGCCTGAAGGGTTGGCATTCGGCAAAGAAATTTTGTAAAAATAAAAATAAAAAATCTTTGCCGAGTGTCCGAAGGGTTGGCACTCGGCAAAGAAATTTTTTTTTAAAAAATAAAAAATCTTTGCCGAGTGTCTGAAGGGTTGGCACTCGGCAAAGAATTTTTTTTTAAAAAAATAAAAATCTTTGCCGAGTGCCTGTAGGATTGGCACTCAGCAAAGAATTTTTTTTAAAAAAAATAAAAAATCGTTGCCGAGTGCCTGCAGGGTTGGCACTCGGCAAAGTGACCGTCAACGGGACCGGCGCCGTGACGGTCGCTTTTCTTTGCCGAGTGTCCCGGGGCACTCGGCGATAAAAAACACTCGGCAAAGAGGTCTTTGCCGATCAATTTTTTGCCGTGTGTTCTTTGCCGAGTGTCGCACTCGGCAAAGGCTTTGCCGAGTGCAATTTGGCCTTTGCCGAGTGCCTCAGGCACTCGGCAAATAACCTGAATCCAGTTGTGACAAGGTCCTGGGCTGCATCTGCACAAAAGGGAAGTAAGAAAATGCATCAATATATGCCTACTACGGAGTACCGTTGTACCCATACCGTCTCGAGCTGAAAAAGAAAATTAAACGCCATGCATACATTGATAGTACAGCATATGAAAGGTCGTTTGCTTCTAGAAGCATTTCACATATCACTCGTTTAAAATTGATTGATTCAGATGGCTATGGTGACATGAGAGCAAGGGACACGAGCAAGCCAAACACAACCGCAGAACGGCAGAAAGGTCTCCATGCCATGCCCCCCATATATGCTGCCTGGCCTGGACGCAACGCAACGCGACCGTGTGTGTGTATGTGTGGTTGTTGATCGATTCCCCGTTATATATCACGTACCGCATCGATGGCGATTCTAATTATTTGCACACGTCGTCGTCGTCAGGATCGCGCGCGGTTTCATTCATCTCGTTAGCTAGATGATCATTTCTTTTGACTTCAGGGCTCCCTCCATACTAAATTATAAGTCATTCCAAGAATCTTGGAGAGTTCATCTCGATGCAGTCATCCTGTTCGATGCCGTGCAGTAATGTTGCAGTGCTGATCACCTCAAGTTGTCGAGGAGGAGCAGGAAGAAGAACGAACGAGCGAGCAGTCGCATGAAGACGCTCCCCAGAAACTTGATTGCCGGTCTTCACCTGCCAGATGAACACACGAACGGCGTCAATTTCGGAGCTCCCTATTCCTGTGCGCTCAGGAACCGGGACGGGAATGGCAGATAGCAGCACAACAGCAGCGTGGCGGTGTTCTGGCTATGTGTTCTCTTCTCTCTCGCGTACAAGAGAAAGAGTACGTGCCAGCAGATGACCAGTATAACAAACAGCGCGATCGATCGGCTGCTGGCTCCTGCATCAGTCGTCACTGACTGTATGTAATTTGACAGGGACCGGCCTATGACGACAAGCTTGACATTGGTCCCCTCTCGCTTGGCAAAAGTCCATGTACACTGCTGCATCTTTGTTCTGTTTCTATACAACGATATGTCTTCTGTATGGTTGAAACAAACAAGACGCAGTATGATGGTTGATGGATATGGCTACTTGTCACCATCGTTAGCCTATTTGTCGGCATTAGAAAAAAAATCCAAAGGGAAATGTGTGATTGGCTGTTTATTACGGCATCTTATCATGGAACCGTTTCATATCATCCTAGCTATATATCTTCCCAAGACAAATACTAGTACCACCAAGATCCAAGGTCCAAGGATCAGCCATCCGTCAACGTCCTAGCTGGTAAAGAAGGTCCATCCATGCCTTCATGCCTACTAGCTAGAGTTTTGCTTCTAGAAGGCAGCAGCATTTCGACAGCGAAGTTGGAGCACATGCACGATCCATCGACCGTGCAAACACAAGGGCCCCACGACAAATGCATGCGCCGCTCAACTTGAGAAAAAAAGGCACAAAGTTTCTCTAGACGCGCGCTGAGATGTAAAGCAAATAACATGTGTACAGTAAAAAAGCAACTTGCATTGAGAGCGAAGGCAGGCACGAGCTAGTACGTGCCTGATGAATGATGATAAACCCAGTTAGGCCCTTTGTTTTCCTTCTAGAGCCATTTCAGCTTGCATGCATAACCGGAATACTGCACTCCACCAGGCACCAGGCCCCTTCAAATATACCCCCTCAGTCCTATAATATAATTCGTTGTAGCATTCAAAATTTATCCTCGAATATAATGCATTCTAGAGGACAAAAACCAGTTTTACATTAAATATTTTTCATTTATCAATCAATCACCATTAATCATGTTGATGATAGTGTCTGATTAAGAAATAAAATGATGATACACGCATCTTTTATGTTCTCTCTTAATTTGTCTTAAAATTCTTAGAATGCACTATATTATAGGAGAGAGTGAGTACGTATTCAATCAATCTAGCTAGCCGTGTCCTGGGAGAGTGTGGGAGTACTAGCTAGCCGTGTCCTAGGAGAGTGTGGGCGTATCACCGGCTAGAACTCGTGCTTCGTGCTCGAATCCTGGGAGAGTGTGGGAGTACTAGCCGTGTCGATTGTGCCGTCACCAATCTAGAACTGGCCATGCTTCTTGCCTCCTCCCGCCCTCATGACCACTTCTCCATCAACGCCATGGGCGCTCGGATCATACTCTAGGCCATGGACCGCCCTTGCCTTCGATGTGTATCCATCGAGGCGGTTGTGGACGGACTCGTTGCTATACACCAAGGGTGGGTCCTCCGGGTTGTAGGCGACGTCGGCCATCGCCTTGCCCTTGTGGGCCAAAGCATATGCCATGAACTAGGAGCAAGGCTCGCCACCATGTGCCACCGACTGCAAAAAAGCAATATGATTAGAAATTATGTAGAGTTGAGCGTTAGAATAAAGAAATGAATTTGCGTATCCATCTAGCTGTGTATTCTGAGAGGTTGAGGTTGCCTTGATGGTGTGATGCACCCAACATCAGCAAACGCCGCTTCCGGCAAGCATTGTGATTCTCCTCCCATGCGGGGTCGTACCACCTGTCCACCATCCGATCCCAGCACTGCATATCGTAGGCGCACCACCACGGAGGCACCTACGTCATCAAGTATATGACATATAAGAAGATGAAATGAAGCGTAATCAATCTCAGAAAAAAATAAATATTTATGTTCTATATTTACCTTTAGGTATTGTTCCAGGTCAACCTCATGGTTCTTGCCGCACTTTTAGGGAGCCTCACTCTAAGAATTTCCGTGTGGTATTGGATCACGGCCTGAATGCGCACCTCATAGTGCATGTCCTTGATGAGTTTCTTGGTGACTTTGTTAGACACAGCATTCGCCTTGGCCTCGTATCCCTCCTCGCATCTAAAGAAATCCTGCATATAGACATGATGTATCCAGTCATTATTTCAAGAATGTCCAATCAATGCGATATATTGAGCAATGTAGTGCGAGAAAGACTTACCCAAAGCTCGGCCTTGACACGCTGAGCCTTTGTCGGCGAATACCCTGCCATCCCGATCAGGGGCGTCGGGGACGGCGGCATCTTGGGCCCACGTGTAGGTCGGCTCGATAGTTTCGCCAAACTGCACCAGGCCAGGGAACTTTTCCTTGATCAAAAGACCAAGGATGCCGTCCACATGGCGTGCGTGATCACCCCCACCGACCTTCTTCCAACCCCTACCCAAGTGATTAAGATAAATTATTAGTTTCTATTGTAATTTTGAACATATCAAACGAAAAATTAGTGATAACATCAAAAGTTACTTACTTGTCTTCATTGGGTCAAATCAGCAGGTGTCTCTCAAGAGGTATCGGTCGCCTCGGGAGGGTCGAGGGACCTCGCAACCACACACGCGACGAAGTAGAGGAAGAGGTACCCCTGCCTCCTCCTCCACCCCTACCTCCTCCTCCACCCCTGCCTCCTCCTTCACTTGTGCCTCCTCCTCCACCTGTGCCTCCTCCTCCTCAGAGGATGAGTGAGCGGAAGGTAACTTAGACGGCGATGAAGGTACAGGCGATGGTGGCCTCGTCTTGCCTTGACCCTTCCCTCGACCCCTGGGTCTACCCCGAGGTCTCCTCCCGGACCCCTCAGCTGCATCGGACCCTTTACGTGTCGCTGTCACTTTTGAGTAAAGCGACGTTATCCTCTTCATACCGCCCACCATTGTTCAATCACCTGCAATTAAAAAGAGTAAACTAATTAGCACAGATAATACATCAAAATAGATGCAAAATAAACAAAACATACTTAGAAAATAACATGGTATGACAAATAATAAATCAATTAGCACGGATCATACATGTATTAGAAATAATCATCATGATCGGGATTAGCTGCATCATAAGTCTCATCATCACTATCTGTGTTGGTTTGTACCACTGTGTGTGGATATACCTTGTATCATAACAACAATTATTGGAAGAAGAACATCAAGCTTTAGAGACAAAGAAAGAAGTTACCCTTTATTTTTACTTAAGTAGACATGTTATTGAACTGTTCCAAATTGGTATGCGCTCTCTTGTCATCCTCTCCGTGCTGATTCCAATTTTAGACTCATATGATCTATGAATTAATCATAATATAAATAACCACATCATATATATGGTGATAAGACTAACTCTATTTAATTATTCTAGCATAGATTGTGCTTACCGTATTTTTATTTCTTTTAACGGGAAGAATTCACATGAGTAGCCCTTCGTCCACTACGCTAGATTTGCACATCACTGCCGGCCTCATCACTGCCGGATTTGTGAGAACCGACAGTGACGTACTTTCACTGCCAGTTATGAGCTTGAAAATGAAAAAATGATTGGGGCTGGGCTAAAACCGGCAGTGAAGGATCACATCACTGCCGGTTGGTGGCTTGAACCGGCAGTGTTTTGGCGGGCACTCATCACTGCCGGTTTAAACCAAGAGCCGACAGTGATTGGGCACTATCACTGTCGGTTCTAGCCAAGAGCCGATGGTGATAAGCCTACAACACAAAAAGGCTACAGCCGTCCTCTTCTTCCTCCCCTCTTCCTTCCCGAGAACAGAGGCACGCTTTTGGGCCCTTCCCTCTATTGTTGCGGCTGCTCTTCACCATGAAGCTAGTGCTTGGATTTTGAAGAATGGCTTGATCTTTTTGCTTTAAGGTTAGTAACAAACATCCACTCCTTTGATTTTGTTGCTTAATTAGCTTCGTTTTGATGGCTACATTGCTTGATTCTCATTCTAGTTCTTTCTCCATTCTAGAGAGCACTTTTCCAATTGGACATTTGTGCAAGGCTCAAATTGTGGTGAATCCATCATCCAAAAGGTTGGTGTCTATGAACACATTTAAATTCCTAGCTATTTATTCCATGGTGGTCAAGATCATCATTGTTAGTATGTGATGCTATATTTAGTTCTTAGAAGTAGAGTAGAATAGTTGTTCTTCAATATTGTGCAATAATTGTTTTTTACTATGATTTTCAATTTACAGGGCCGGGGCTACCAATTTCAATTTTTCAATAATTAGTGTACAATAATGTTTTCAAAAAATGGTACTTTCGAGCTACAATTGTTGTTCATGAAGCTCGATTTCTTATTAATTCTTTGTAATTACTGTCTCAGTATTTTTTTGTGCAGAGATGGATCGAGAGTGGATGCATCTGTCCCGAATGGACAAGCGGTACATGCATGGCGTCAGCCAGTTTATCACCGATGCCAAAGCCCATGCTGGGAATGGGAACCCTGTCTTCTGCCCATGCAAAGATTGCAAGAATCATAGGAACTTTTGTCAAATTGAGTCTATACGATCACACTTGATTATCAGGAGGTTCATGCCAAACTATACGATATGGACTATGCATGGCGAGGTTGGTGTGAATGTTCTACGGGAAAACGATGATGATGTGGACATGCCTGACGTAGCCATCCACGATGCTGACGAGGAACCCGGTGTCAACACGGAACCTATGGCCACAGTTAATAATGTGTTTAGGAACACGCTAGCTGACGACACCGAGGATAACGATGGCATTTCTCAGCTGCTACGTAATGTAGAGACCGGATGTCTTAGTGAAAGACAGCTGAGAAAGCTAGAAAAAATAAGACAAGATGGCAAAACACCATTGTATAGGAATTGTCCAATAAGCAAACTGGAAGCCGACATCATGCTGTTAGAGTTCAAATCGACAAACGGATTGAGCGATAAAGGCTTCGATCAGTTGTTAGCTATAATAAGGAAAATGCTCCCAGAAAAATATGAGTTGCCAGAAAAGACATACTTGGCCAAGCAAATGATCTGCCCCATCGGCCTCGAGGTTGAAAAAATCCACGCATGTTCCAATGGTTGCATATTGTACCGTGGAGAAAAATACAAAGACTTGGACAAGTGCCCCAAGTGTGAAACTCCACGGTATAAGGAAGGGCCGTCAGATGAGGGTACCAAGACTAGAGGAGGTCCCGTAAAGGTCGTTTAGTATTTCCCTATAGCTCTCCGGGTGCATAGGCTATTTGCATGTGCAAAGTCAGCCAAGCTATTGCGCTGGCATGGCGAAGAGCGTAAGAAAGATACAATGATGAGGCACCCCGCCGATGGGCATGACTGGAGGACTGTCAATACTATGTTCTATAAGGACATCGGTGGAGAGGTAAGGCACCTTTGGTTTGCTTTGAGCACAGACGGGATGAATCCTTTCGACCAGGTTAGAAGCAATCATAGCACCTGGCTAGTGACGCTCTATATATACAACCTTCCACCTTGGGTCTGTATGAAGCGGTCGTACATCCAAATGCCACTACTGATCCAAGGGCCAAGACAGCCTAGGAATGACATCGATGTTTTTCTAGAACCAGTGATCGATGAACTAGTGGAGATGTTTGAAAAGGGTGTGCCGGATGTTTGGGACGAGTACAAAAAGGAACATGTCACAATCAAGGGAGTACTTATCGCTACAATCACCGACCTACCAGGTCGAGGTTCGTTGTGCAGAGAGAAGACAAAAGGCTATACTGGATGTGTCGAGTGCTTGGACGACACCGATGTGGTAAATCTGCCAAATAACTCAAAGATAGTTTATATGGGACACTGTAGGTTCCTACCTAAGGATCACCCTTACCGCAGGAACAGAAAAGATTTCAACGGTACTATTAAGAAACGCTTAGCTCCAAAATATCGAGACGGGCCTGTGATACTTCGAGAACTCAACAAACTGGAGGTTGTCCTTGGGAAGGGGGACAATGCAGTAGCAACGCCTGATGGGAGCATTTGGAAGAAAAAATCGGTTTTCTGGAAACTACCTTACTGGCAATTTCTGAGTGTACGCCATTGTCTTGATCCCATGCACATCACTAAAAACGTGTGCGCTAACACTCTTAACAACTTGATGGACACCGGGGGGACATCGAAGGATTCACTAGCCACACGTCTGGACATGCAACACTTGGGAATCAGGAAGGAGCTGCATCCCGTGGAGCTAGAGAATGGCCAGTTCGAACTTCCGGTTGCGTCATGGACATTGAAGAAGGAAGAAAAGCGTGCGCTTATTTCTTTCTTCAATGAACTCAAAGTCCCGACGGGCTACTGTGCGAACCCGAAGAGGCTAGTGAACATGAGAGAACTCAAGTTCAACTATGGCCCTATGAAGGCCCATGACTGTCATGTCATTATGACTCAGCTGCTCCCTATTGCCCTACATGGTATCCTCCCCCCAAAGGTCCGCGCCCCAATCATAAAGCTTTGCTCGTTCTTCAATGCGATCTCAAAAAAGGTCATTGATGTGTCCACGCTAGAGCAGCTGCAGCGGGACATAGCCAAAACTCTCATTAGGCTTGAGATGCATTTCCTGCCGACTTACTTTGATATCTCATTGCATCTGCTCATTCATCTTGTTGACCAAATTAGAGCCCTTGGCCCAATGTACCTGCATCAGATGTTCCCTTTCGAAAGATTGATGAAAGTTTTCAGGAGGTATGTTAGGAACAGATTCAGGCCAGAAGGGGGCATGGTTGAAGGATGGTCAACGGAGGAGGCCATTGAGTTCTGCACATATTATCTGGACATCAAAAGGGTCAGAGTTCCAAAATCTTATCACGAGGGAAGACTACATGGCAAAGGAACGGTCGGGGAGAAATCTGTTACAGTAGACGACTTTGTTTCTTTCAGATAGGCACAGTTCACTGTTCTCCAGCAAGCCGAGGGTGTGATGCCATACATTGATGAGCACAGTCAATTGCTGCAAACTCTGTATCCGAGCAAGTCACAGGCTTGGCTAGATAAAAAACATAAGGAGGAATTTGTCAGCTGGTTGCGACGTCGCTTGCTTGGAATAAAGTTGGGTAATCAACTGGAGGCCTTAGCCAAGGGACCTTCGAGTACATATCTTAAGTACCAAGGGTATGAGATCAATGGATTCACATTTTACACAAAAAAACAAGATGGAAAGAGCACATACCAAAATTGTGGTGTTCGTTTTGATGCTCACGACGAAAACGGCAACGTGCAGGCGACATACTATGGTTTCATAGAGGAGATATGAGAGCTAGCCTACGGTTTGTTGAAGGCAGCTCTTTTTCGCTGCCAGTGGGTCCGGCTCGAGGAAATCAACACTGACAGCGAAGGGTTTACTACCGTTGATCTCACTAAGACCGCATACAGAGACGACCCGTTCGTCCTTGCAAGAGATGTTATGCAAGTCTTCTATGCAAGGGACAACAAGACCAGATCCAAGCGAGGCATGTCAAAGGTTCCTGTTGGTAGGAATGCACACTGGCACATTACTGAGTTCGATGAATTCGGGGATCCACTCTCACCGCCTATAGCTTTGACCAAATACAAGACCATCCTCGAGTTACTTGTTAGGGACTTCATCCCGATTAAGTATAGGAAGTGGATTGGGAAAGATGATGACCGGCGGAGGGTTCCTGAAAGCAAGAAGGATTACATATGGGATGTCAAGATCCTAGAGTATTTCACTTTCCTAGCCGAGTATGATAGGGAGTTAGTCAAGAAAAAAGTAAAAGAAATCATGGGAACATGCTTCAAGAATTTCAAGGGGACATTGTACAAGAATTTTGTCCTCCAAAATAAAGAGCCAGATTTCGATGGTGGACAGTTTAGCAAGCAGAAGGACTTCTGGCAGGCTTTCAAGGAATACAGGTTATCCGAGGACTACTTAGAACTGAGCAGGAAGAATAAGGAGAATTCACAGAAAGCGACGAATCCTCATCATCTCAGCTCTCATGGCTACGCTAAAAAGATGCCAGAATTTGAAGTATAACTTCAAAAGATGGATTGCCTTGCTGAGGAAGGCGTTCAGGTTGAGACCGCCGATTGGGAGCCCAGATCGGTAATATACTGTATGGGGAGGAATGTATGGCATGCCGAGGATGGGAGCTTTAGCTCCTCAAATGTACCCATGAGCGAACTCATCCAGAGGATCTCCCAGGTAACTGAGGAGGTGAGGCAAGGGACTCGCACTTCTAATAGGGAGAAAGACATGCTCACCCAAGCACTCGAAACCAAGGAGCACCCTAGTCACACTAGAGGAACCGGTATTGTTCCTTGGAAACTAGCATTCCCCCAAGAATCTAACACTTACCGGAGCCGCTCGAGGGGTAGAGAGGAACATGAGGCAGAGTATTTGAGGAGACTAAAAGAGATGGAAGACAGAATGGAAGCACGGATTGAGGCGACCGTTGAAGCGCGAGTCGAGCAAATTTTACTGTCCAAAGGGTCAGCAGTACCACAAAACCCTACTCCTACTGCCTTTAGCCTATAGTTTAGGGGTCACAACAGCTGCGGATCGACCCCGCTCGATGAAGAAGAGGCGAATGTGCCTCATCCGGTGGACGACATCACTGAACCCGTCAATGTCAGGTTGTACATTCGTCAGGAATGGACAAAGGACAAGGTGGCGCTCGGCCAGGCCTGGCCTGTGGGAGACGGGACAATTAATGGCCACCCAATTCCACTGGGGTACGCTCGCGTCACCATTGACAGAATACTTGATAAGAAGTATAACAAGATACCCATTGAGTACTCGTAGCAGAAGACACGCCGAAACTTGGTCATAACAAGGGCTCTCAAGTGGCCTGGCGCAAGCGCTTCATTAAGCTTGACCACCAATTGTCCTCTGATGATGAGGACAACTACGAGTCTTCGCCCACCTGCGATGATAACTCACCATCTCCCAATAGAGATCACTCCCCTCCTCATCTAGAGCCATCACCCCCGAGAAGACAGAGGTCTCCTTCTATTCCTCCTCGTCCGACTCCATCTTCATCAGCCCCGAGAAAAGAGACTCCTCCTCCTCCTCCTCCTCCTCCTCCTCCTCCTCGTCCGACTCCATCTTCATCAGCGCCGGGAAAATAGAATTCTCATCGTCATCCTCCTCCTCCTCCACCTCAGCCCAAAACAAGATCAAGGACATCCTCGCAGTCGTAGAAAAGGTCCTTGGATTCGGTCGCTAATGCTCTCAAAGTGGACCAACAGAAAAGAAAAAGGCCGTTCAGTGGCAGCGTTACCTCCTTGATGGAAGAAAAATTTACAGCACACGTCAAGAAGGAAGATTGTATTAGTTTCTTCAATCTTTATGCTTCACTGCCTTCGTTTATGTTGAAGTCCGAATTCAAAAGGCAAACACAGAATAAATACGCTACAACAAGAGACGAAGAAATACACAATAAAGATTTAAGGAACATATAGAAGGACATCGAAGACAACCCAGGATTAACCATGGAAGAGGCCGCGACCATCTATTATGATGTACAAGGGACAGCAACACCAGCAATGAAGTATGTAAGGGGCAATTTTTTGGTTCACGATCATGAGTATAAAAATCTGACAACATATATGCACCATTTACATGAATATTACATGGCTCAAGCAACAGAGACGGACAACTTTGGTTTTGAGGTTATTATCCGTTCGCCACATGTTTTCAATTATCCTGAAGATGAGAAGTTCGATGTCAAGTGGGAGTGCTTGTTCTAGCTATACCAAAAACGCGATCTCGATGTTCAACTGTTGACGATGTGGACTATGTAAGTACCCTACACGCACGATGTTACAATTAACCACTCTCTCGATACACAAATTGTTAACTTTTGAGCACTTCTCATGATTTTATGTAGGTGTACAGCAAAATTTTGCATTCTAAAAAGCAAATGGGATTACATAGGCTTCTTGGACCCCATGCGAGTCAATGAGAAGACATGTCTAGGCCTCTATGGATGTGATGTGGAAGACCTAAAACAGAGATTGATTGCTGTTTTTGATGAATTCACGATGAAGAAGAAAACCCACATACTTCTAGCCTACAACTGCAAGTATGTATTCTCGGCTTTTAATTTTATGTTTCTTTTTTCATTAAGATTATTCGATAATTAGGATTCTATGATTGCAGCAACCATTTCGTTTTCATTTGTGTTAATCTTGCCAAAAATCTGCTCGAGGTGTGGGACTCGAAGAAAAAACCATTTCATCATCTGGATGCACTGGCGTCAGTGCTGAATTAGTAAGCGATCCTAATAACATATTATTTTCTAATCACACATACCCGCTTTCTAATGTTTCTCCTTTTAATGTTGCTCAGTGTCCGAAGAAGCCATATCAGTGGGAAGCCGGTCCCATTCAAGGTTGTCGAAATGGAGGGGAAGTACCTATCACAGCCGGTGGGAAACAATGAATGCGGGTTTTATGTAATGTGGGCAATGCTTCGCTACATTGGCGGGAAATCGGAAGAAGCCGATAAGTTGGTGTGTATAATCCCCATTTCATTTATGTATGTTAATAATTCAACAAAATGATTTACTGTTCCTCTTTGGATATCATCTTTTTTGAACGACAGCGTAAGAAATTTAAGCACGAAAGGCTGCTAGAGATGGAGATCGTCGCACTACAATCGGAGCTGTCAAAATTCATCTTAGCCGAGGTATTGGAAAAAGATGGACTATTTTCCATTACACAATCCATGAAGTACAAGGACCAGTATGGCCCAGAGCGGCTCACCAGATTATTGTAAGAAGTCTGAGAACATTTCTTTTTTGTTTTGAGGGATCGAGATCTAGATATAACATTTGAACTGTAACGGTAACATTTGTAATGTTTAATATTTATGGACCTGTCGTCTACGTAGCATATATAAAGCAAAACCCGGTCCCATGAAAAAATATAAATTAAAATAAATTATAAAACAATAAAATGCGAATGGGCCATCACCGTCGGTTAGC
The DNA here is from genome assembly GCF_019320115.1 of Miscanthus floridulus. NCBI lineage: Eukaryota > Viridiplantae > Streptophyta > Magnoliopsida > Poales > Poaceae > Miscanthus > Miscanthus floridulus. Next base: position 38,893,087 of record NC_089588.1, on the reverse strand, counting down.
AACAAACCGGCAGTGTTGTCGTAACCATCACTACCGGTTAGAGCCATGAACCAACAGTGTTGGACTGCTCAACACTGCCGGCTTGAGCCATGAACCGACAGTGTTCTCTTGCTCGACACTGCCGGTTTGAGCCATGAACCAACAGTGTTGGACTGCTCAACATTGCCGGCTTGAGCCATGAACCGACAGTGTTCTCTTGCTCCGCACTGCCGGTTTGAACCATGAACCGACAATGTTGTCTTGATCAACACTGCCTACTTCAGCCATCAACCGACAGTATTGGTTTGCTCAACACTGCCAGCTTGGGTCAAGAACCGACAGTGTTATCTTGCTCAACACTACCGGCTTGAGCCATAATCCGACAGTGTTGGCTTGATCTACACTGCCGGTTTGGGCAAGAACCGACACTCTTGATGCAAACGTCACTGTCGGTGGGGACTACAAACCGGCAGTGTTATTCAACTAGACACTGTTGGGTGGAGCCACGAACCGACACTATTATCTATAGATCAGTGTCGGTTTTTAAGAACTGACAGTGATGTCAACCCCACATCACTGCCGGTATGCCACTGTCGGTTCAAAATCCGGCAGTGAAGGGGGTTTTTGAATCGGCAGTGATGTCCAGATCTGGGGTAGTGGTCATTCCTTTGTTGTTAAATTTGTTATTTTTAATCAAGAGGAGACAAAGTGATATTTCTTCCTGACATAGTAGATGTTAGAAGGAACCATATGCCTTAAATAATGCAAGGACCAAGAGAGGAAGTCTGGCTACATACTGGTTAAATAATAAACCAGAGAAGGCAGGCTATAAAACCTATATGTGCCCACACATGAAAAATATATGTTTTGCTCCTGCCACGTGTTAGAACTAAGAATACATAGATCAAATGGTCTATAGTGGATCAATAATAAGGATGGGTGGTATTGGGACAGTCGGCCACTAGGGATCCCAGAGAGTCTGTGTTTCTCAAACCTATGTGTGGCACCCAAGATGTGTTTAATCGCACTTTCTCATTTGGATCAATAGAAACATCATAGAAAGGAGTTAGTCTGCCTCGGTATCACACACGTGTTTGGAGCTCATGGATGACCATGCTGAATCCATTGCATCGAAGGTTGAGGGGAAGCTTTAGTGCATCGTTGATGGAACCGTTGTTGTAAAGATGGCAGAAGGCGATGAGATGGATAAATATGTGTGTGTTGATGAGCAAGGTCTGGGTGCCTGAGTTGCTGGACATGGCATCTTGCTATATAGCTAGGCCATTTTTTGTTACTTACCTTTATTTAGGTTGGGCTTCTCATTGTTTCTATTTACGTTTTTACAAAACACAGAATGTAAGAAGCCTATACACACATACTCCCTTTATGGACACACATGCACACCTACACCCATGAGTAGCTCCAAAGATGGAGTCCTCACATTTTGAGATTGATAGTCACTATAGTGAATGTGTTTGACACCACTTAAGGAAAATCATTGTTTATTCTTAGCAGACCATGGAATTCAAAACACCTTGCGAAAGACTTAAAACAAACGAACAGATTTCATGGAACCTCTAACCAAGTGTTGTTTGTAGCTATTAAGGTACGTATATGGGCTCAATTTGGGTCATGTCCATGGCCTGAATAAGGCTAGGCTTGATCACGACAAAAGGATAAACCAAAGGACCCAGATAAGACCCATGTATAAATTCCATAGTAATCTGTGGGGGTTATAAACAACAATACAACATGTGTTCTCAGCTCATTCTTAGTGCCTAAGTGCGAAAGTAGTGCCTTAAGAGCAATAACATCTTTGAAAGCATCTAGGCCCCTAATTGGGTTTCGGTGATTAATGACAACACAAGATTACTATGACTAACATGTGTTTTGCAGAGGCAATTTAAGTTAGGTTATGGCAATGGCGATTGATTGGGCAATCATGGTGGTCATGCCCCTAACAATGGAAATCGTTTTGGTTTTCAAAGGATGGACGACAAGGTTAAGGACGAACTAGTTCTAAGTGTCGTTTGGCGTTGGAGAGACACTTAGAGTAGTTTAGGACTTTGTTTTTCCTTTGGCCATGCTATTAAGGGGGGTATGGACTAGTAGCTTGACCTAGGTGAGTCTAGTGGGTTAGGTGTGGTGCACACTTATCAAAACTACAACTAGGCAGCTCTAGAATAGCCCTTAGATCAATTGGAGCAAACTTCATTGACATAGGATTTTGAGTTGGAAGTGAATAGAGGGTCAAATGTTGACTGGACACTGGTCTGGTTATGACTGGACACTGGAGGGTGCATCCGATCAGTTAATTTGATCAACTGAAGTCATCTGGTTGTGACCGGACGCTGAGTGAGAAGTGACCGGACACTGGGTTCCAGAGTTTGGTCAACTCCAGAGAGGTTCTAGAGATGTAATTTCCTTATCGGACGTGTCCGGTCAGTGCTGACCCGACGCTGGTCAGGAACCGGTAACTGACCGGACGCTGAACAACGAAGTGACCGAACTCTAGGTTCCAGCATCTGGTCAATATCAATAAGGTTCCAGAGAGCGTTTTTCATGACCGGACGCGTCCGGTCAGTGTTGACCGGGCATAAGTCAGAGTTCGGTCACAACTTAATGGCTTTGCATGGATAACTGATCGGAGCGTCCGGTCACCCCGCAGAGTGCTGACTCAACCTCCCAACGATTTGATTTGAATGAGGGGGTATAAATACTTCCTCCACTTGTCCATGGGAGGTCCCTTGCCTGTTTGTTTAGCTGAGATACACCTTGAGAGTGTCAAGGAGAGCAAGAGCCTAGTGAGGTGATTGAAATTTGAGAATCCAAGATTAAGGTCCTCATTAGTGCAAGGAGAGTAGCAAGTGTGCATCCACCCTTCTCATTAGGCTTGTCGTGGTCAAGTGAGAGTTTGTGCTTGTTACTTTTGGTGATCGCCATCACCTAGATGGCTCGATGGTGATGGGGAGTTTGGTGATCATCCGGCGGAGCTTGTGGATGACTCGACTCAAGTTGTGAGCGGTTGTGGGTGATTCACCGCGACGGAGTGTCAAAGAATTAGCCCATAGAGAGCACTTGATCCTTGCATGGATCAAAGGGGAGCTACACCCTTGCGCGGGTGCTCCAATGAGGACTAGTGGGGAGTGACGACTCTCTGATACCTCAGTAAAACATCACCGCATTTCTTTCCCTCTCTTTACTTTGAGCATTTACTTTTGAGCAATTCATTTTGTCTTTACATTCCTAGAATTGCCATGCTAGAGTAGGATTAGAACGTAGGGAGCAAAACTTTTGTGCGGTAGAACAATAGAATCACATTCTAGGCACAAGGGGTGAAGTGGGCTAAGTGTAGGGATTAATTATTGAAAGAATTTAGAATTAGCCCAATTCACCCCCTCTTGGGCATCTTGATCCTTTCAATTGGTATTAGAGCCTCATGCTCACTAAATTAGGCTTAACCGCCTAGAGAAAGATGTCTTATGGGGATGAACCTCCTCCTATCTTTGAGGGAGATGATTTTCCTTATTGGAAAATCCGCATGGAGGCTTATTTAGAAGCTTTAGATGTTGGAATTCTTAGAGCCGCCTCACAAGGATTCCCAAAACCTAAGGAACCCACAAACCTTCAAGGCGATGAAGTTAATTACGAGAAATGGAATGCAAAGGCTAGAAACACTATCTTTAGAGGCCTTTGCAAAGATGTGTTTAACCATGTGTGGAACCACAAGGATGCCCATGCACTATGGTCGGACATTTGTGCGCTCCATGAGGGAACAAAGAGTGAGCGTGAGGAACGCTATCATCTTGTTATGAAAAAGCTTAATTCATTTGAGATGCTTCCTAAAGAAAGTGCTAATGAGATATATTCATGCTTAAATGTTTTTGTAGAGGAAGTCAATTGGCTTGGACTCACACAAATACAACCATCCGATGTTGTAAGAGAGATCTTGAGTGTCCTCCCCATTGACAATATGGGCATATTGTGACCATGATTCATCAAGGTGATCTTTCCACCGTTACACCAACTCAAATATTAGGAAAGATCAATGCACATGAAATGTATATGCACATCACACCACAAGATAGCTCTTCTTCCACCAAGAAGAAAGACTTGGCATTCAAGGCTAGCAAAGAGAAGAAGGGCAAAGCAAGAGTTGATCATGAGATCTCAAGTGATGATGAAATTGATGATGCAAGTCTCGCTCTCATGGTGAGAAAGACCGCCAAGATGATTAAGAAGCTCAACAAGAACGGCGTCAAGTTTGATGGCAAAAAGAAGAAATTCTTCACTAGCAATAGAAGGAATCCCATCTCGGAGATGGATTGCTATAATTGTGGAGAACTTGGTCATCTAGCACATCAATGCCCCAAGCCAAAGAAAGATAAATACAAGGGTACGAAAGATGACTCAAGTGATGAAGATGATGATGAGAAGAAGAAAAACAAGCCATATAAGAAGAAAGATGGCAAGAAGAAGGATTTCCACAAGAAGAAGAAGAATGGCAAGGCATACATCGTTGGTGATTGGCTCACCGACATTGATTCATCAAGTTGCTCATCCGATGATGAAAGTGAGAACGAGAAGGTGGCCGCTATTGTATTTGACTCTTCACTATCTTCACCGACATCACCGCTGTCATCCTCTACACACCTATGCCTTATGGCCAAGGGTGAACGAAAGGTATCAAATGATGATGATAGTAGTGGTGATGATCATGCTAGCAATGATGATAGCAATAGTGATGATGAATTTAAATCACATTCCTATGATGCTCTTGTCAAGTTACTCAAGCAATATACTAAAATCATTAGAAAGACAAGAGCTAAAAATGAAAAGTTAGAACTTGAGAATGACTCACTAGCTACAATATGCTAAAAGAAGAGTATACAAATTTCAAGGTTAATCATGATAATCTTGTTGTCTCTCATGAGTTATTATCCAATGAGCCACATGATGCTACTAACCATGTTGTTAAGATTGATATAGCTACATCATGTGATGACTTAATTGTTGAGAGCATTGAGCAAGGATCTAGTGGCAAAGGCAAGAAAGTGGTTGAAATCGACAACTATGATGAGTATGTCAAGCTCAAGCATGAGCATGAAAAGCTCAAGAAAGATCTTGAAAAGCTATCAACCACCAACACTATTGTGATAGAGAACCTTGATCGTGATTGTGAAATAGCTCTTGAGAATGAGAAGCTCAAAGAAGAGAACAAGAGACTCAAGATGGAGAAAAATCATGATGAACTCAAAGAAGAGAACAAGAAGCTCAAGTTGGAGAAAGAACATCTCAAGACCGTCTCGAGCAAGTTTATAAGAGGCCAATATCTTCAAAGTGAGCTACTCATGAACACTATAACGAAGATGGATAGAAGTGGCATTGTGTACTTGGCACATCAAGAGAAGAAAGCTCAAGGTCATCATCAACAACAACACAAGTCAAAGCCAAAGCCAAAGAGATGTGTTGAATGTGGACAAGAAGGTCACTTTGCCCAAGAGTGTCAAGCTCCACCACCGCAACCCTTGCCCAAGCATGCTAGACCCTTTGCTTTCAATGCTCATTACATGCTTAGGAAGGACTCTAGTGAAAAAATGAAAGTTATGTTCTTAGGACCTCCCAACAAGAATAGGCCTAAAAAAATTTGGGTTGCAAAGTCACTTGTTGAGAAAATCAAGGGCCCTCAACAAGTTTGGGTCCCTAAACAAGCTTGATCTCTTGTGTGTAGGTGAACTACAAGACCGGTGGAAGTCATTGGGTTATAGATAGTGGTTGCACTCAACATATGAACGGTGATCCTCGTATGTTCATCTCACTAGATGAAGAAGTTGATGGTTGAAAGGTCCTAATGGCTAGAGGGGGGTGAATAGCCTAATAAAAATTTCTACAACAACACTTAGCAAACTGATTAGACAATTATGAGGTGAAGCAAATGTTGCGCTAACCTACTTATATTGCAAGCCACCTACCACAATTCTAGTGTATATAGTTTCTATCCACACAATAGCTATGTCACTACACTAAGTTAGTGTGCTCTCAAAGGCTAACTAAAGAGCCACACTAACCAAACTAACAAGCTCTCACAACTAGCTACACTAAAGAGCTTGACAACTAGTTTGCGGTAATGTAAAGAGAGTGAGCAAGATAGTTATACCGCCTTGTCGAGGAGTGAACCAATCAATCACAAGAATCAATAGCAATGAAGACCAATCACCTCGGAATCAAATGATGAACACAATGATTTTTACCGAGGTTCACTTGCTTGCCGACAAGCTACTCCTCGTTGTGGCGATTCACTCACTTGGAGGTTCACACGCTAATTAGCATCACACGCCAAACCCTCAATAGGGTGCCGCACAACCAACACAAGATGAGAATCATACAAGCCACGAGCAATTCACTAGAGTACCTTTTGGCTCTCCGCTGGGGAAAGGTCAAGAACCCCTCACAATCACCACCACGAAGCCGGAGATAATCACCAACCTCCGCTCGACGATCCTCGCTGCTCCAAGCCATCTAGGTGGCGGCAACCACCAAGAGTAACAAGCGAATCCCGTAGTGAAACATGAACACCAAGTGCCTCTAGATGCAAACACTCAAGTAATGCACTTGGATTCTCTCCCAATCACAGAAAGATGATGAATCAATGATGGAGATGAGTGGGAGGGCTTTGGCTAAGCTCACAAGGTTGCTATGTCAATGTAAATGGCCAAGCGAGTGAGCTTGAGCAGGCCATGGGGCTTAAATAGAAGCCCCCACGAAATAGAGCCGTTGCACCCCTTCATTGGGCACAACGCGGGGTGACCGGACACTCTGGTCACACAATGCGTGCCATGTGTCCCCTCTCTTCAAATGTTATTTGCCCGATCTCAACGGTCAAGTGATGACCAGACGCTGCAGCTCAAAGTGACCGGACGCTGAACACCAGCGTCCGGTCGTTTCCATTAAGCATCTAGAGATGACTTTTCACGATCGGACGTGTACAGTCATGCTCGACCGGACACACCCAGCGTTCGGTCACACGGCGACTCCCCTGTGCACTGCCACGTCAGCATGACCAGACGCACCCCTCCAGCATCCAGTCACTAAGTGACCCAGCATCCGATCAGAGACTAACGCCAGCGTCTTCGCTGCTTGTACTGACCGAACGCACCGGTCCTAACAAGACCAGCGTCCGGTCACTTACAGTGACCTCCGTCTTTTCTATCTAGGACGCCAGTGGCACCGTCGGACTATCCACACTCTACGGGCAGACACTCCGCTGGTGAAGTTCCTAACCCTTGTTCAAATGTGCCAACCACCAAGTGTATCACCTTGTGCACATGTGTTAGCATATTTTCACAAACATTTTCAAGGGTGTTAGCACTCCACTAGATCCTAAATGCATATGCAATGAGTTAGAGCATCTAGTGGCACTTTGATAACCGCATTCTGATACGAGTTTCACCCCTCTTAATAGTACGGCTATCGATCCTAAATGTGATCACACTCACTAAGTGTCTCGATCACCAAAACAAAATGGCTCCTACCATTTATACCTTTGCCTTGAGCCTTTTGTTTTCTCTTTCTTCTTTTCAAGTCCAAACATTTTATCATCACCATGGCATCACCATCATCATGTCATGATCTTCATTTGCTTCACCACTTGGAGTGTGCTACCTATATCATGGTCACTTGATAAATTAGGTTAGCACTTAGGGTTTCATCAATTCACCAAAACCAAACTAGAGCTTTCAATGGTCAAGAAAGAATTACTTTTGGTGACAACTCAAAGGGAAAGATTCAAGGATTGGGCAAAGTGGCAATATCAAATGATCATTCACACGAAAATCTCTATTGTCTTGTAATTGTTGATGACTACTCTAGATATACATGGGTGTTCTTCCTTCATGACAAGACCGAGGTTGCATCACAAAATGAGTTTGAAGTGAAGCTCAAGAAGATAAGAAGTGATAATGGAAAAGAGTTTGACAACACAAACATTGAAGCCTATTGTGATGAAGTTGGAATCAAGCATGAAGTCTCCGCAACATACACTCCTCAATAAAATGGTGTAGTAGATAGAAAGAATCGGACACTTATCACACTTGTAAGAACAATGCTTGATGAGTACAACACACCTGAAGCTCTATGGGCGGAAGCTATCAACACGGCATGTTATGCATCCAACCGCCTATTCCTTTAAAAGTTTCTTGGCAAGACACCTTATGAGTTACTCAATGGGAAGAAGCCAGACGTCTCATTCTTCCGGGTGTTTGGTTACAAATGCTACATCTACAAGAAGCGGCAACACCTAGGGACGTTTTAAAGACGTTGTGATATTGGCTTTCTTGTTGGTTATTCATCAAAGTTCAAAGCATATCGAGTATTTAATCATGCCACTGGCTTGGTTGAAGAAATATATGATGTGGAATTTGATGAATCTAACGGCTCCCAAGGAGCACATGAGAATCTTGATGATGTAGGTGATGAACCATTGAGGGAGGCAATGAAGAACATTCTGGTAGGAGACATCAAGCCCAAAGATGATGAAGATAATGTATAAGTGATTGATGATCCACCTTCTTCATCAAATGTGCCACAAGATGGTGATAAAGATGGAAGAGTAGAAAATGAAGATATTCATGTCTCTCATGATTAGGGATGAAAACGGTACGGATATTTTCCGATCGTATTCAAAACCGAATCCGTTTAGAGAGGTTGAGATCTGTCCGTATCCGAGTCCGGATATCCAACATCTGATACCGTATCCGTATCCGAATACTCAAATCGCATATTTATGATGTCGATATCCAATCGTATCCTATCCGACATAGTTGACACTATCCGTATTCGAATCCGAATCCGGACAGAAATATGAAAACAAATGTAATATCAGTGATATCCATCCGTATCCGATCCGTTTTCATCCCTACTCATGATCAAATGGTGCATAAGCACAAGATGTTGATGCTCCACAACCTCCCCCTCAAGTGGTTAATAGAAGAAATTCACCTCTACTACAAGCACATCCACAAGATCTCATCATAGGGAGTCCTTCAAAGGGTGTAATGACTCACTCTCAAAAGCCTGCTTCATTTATTGAACATCACTCTTTTGTCTCTTGCTTTGAGCCTACAAAGATAGAAGAAGCTCTTCAAGATCTGGATTGGATAAATGCCATGCATGAAGAGTTGAACAACTTCACCCGCAATAAAGTTTGGACTCTTGAAGAGCGACCACAAGGTGCAAGAGTCATTGGAACAAAGTGGGTGTTCGGCAACAAGCAAGATGATCAAGGCATTGTAGTGAGAAACAAGGCAAGACTAGTTGCAAAGGGGTTCTCTCAAGTTAAATGGTTGGATTTTGGAGAGACCTTTGCACCGGTTGCAAGACTTGAAGCCATCCGTATCCTCCTTGCATATGCATCGCATCATGAAATGAAACTATATTAAATGGATGTTAAAAGTGCATTTTTAAATGGCTTCATAAATGAACTAGTCTATGTTGATCAACCTTCTGGGTTTGAAGACCCTAGATATCCTAATCATGTTTATAGATTGTCCAAGGTGCTATATGGGCTTAAGCAAGCTCCAAGAGCTTGGTATGAGCGCCTTCAAGATTTCCTCATTGAGAAGGGCTTCACCATTGGAAAGGTTGACACCACACTATTCATCAAAAAGCTTGATGGAGAAATCTTCATTTGTCAAGTATATGTTGATGATATCATATTCAGATCATCAAATGAAGATTCTTGCAAAGAGTTTGGTGAATTGATGTCGAAAGAGTTCGAGATGTCTATGATTGGAGAGGTTATATTCTTTCTTGGTTTTCAAGTTAAGCAAATGAGAGAAGGGATTTTCATCTCTCAAGAAAAGTATACCAAGGATCTTCTCAAGAGGTTCAATATGGTGAATATAAGCCAATCAAGATACCAATGCCATCTAATGGACATCTCGACCTAGATGAGGGAGGTAAAACGGTTGATCAAACTCTCTATCGCTCTATAATTGGTAGCTTGTTGTATTTGACCACATCTAGGCCTAACATCATGTTTAGTGTGTGTATGTGTGCTAGATTTCAAGCTAGTCCTAAGGAGGCTCACATGGTTGCCGCTAAAAGAATCATTAGGTACCTTAAGCACAACCAAGCATTGGTCTTTGGTGTCCTAAAGGAGCTAGATTCCAACTAGTTGACCATTCCGATTGGGACTATGCCGGTTGCAAAGTTGGTAGGAAAAGCATATTCGGAGGGTGTCATTTGCTTGGTAGATCACTAGTGTCTTAGACCTCGAAGAAGCAAAATAGTGTGGCTTTGTCCACTGCCGAAGCGGAATACATTGCCGCGGGTGTTTGTTGTGCACAAATACTTTACATGAAGCAAACTTTGCTAGACTATGGTATAGTTCTAGAAAAAGTACCTCTTTTGTGTGACAATGAGAGCGCGGTAAAGCTTGCTAATAATCTGGTTCAACACTCTCGCACCAAGAACATAGATATCTATCATCACTTTCTTAAAGATCATGTTGCTAAAAATGATATATCACTAGAAGGTGTAAGGACCGAGGATCAATTGGCGGATATCTTCACTAAACCGCTAGATGAGGCTACATTTTGTCAGTTGAGGAATGCGCTAAATGTGCTTGATTTTAGTAGCTTCACTAAAAAATGATCTTGTGTTGTCCATTGCATTGCATTGTAATATAATACATGTTTAATTTTTGGTAATGCACTTAGGGCTTGTCTAACATGGTTAAGATAACCACCAAAAAGCGTGTGAAGAAGCTTAACCTTGGATCAAACTTGACAAGCAACTAGAATTACTTTCAAGTATTGCATTGCATGTGCATGTGTGTTGCTTTGTCGTTTCTTTTCGGTTATCTTCCCTTTTTATTGCCTATTTTCTTACAAAGAATTATAGCCTAAGGCAAAATACTTTGAAAAATTTGAGGGTTTGAGAGAGGTCACTTACATTAGTTCCAATTGGTGTTTATTTGGGTCTTATTGAAGTTGGGACTTGATTGGGAACAGGTAGCGTGAAGGAACATTGTAGATTCGCTAAAAAAGGGCGACCGGACGCTAGACCGGACTCTGCTTCTAGCGTCCGGTTAGTTCACAGGAGGTGAACCGTTGCTGCATAGGAGTGATCAAACGCTGTAACAGTACTTATCTTGTGTCTAGTCAGATGATGTCCCTGCGTCCAGTCAAGCGAAGAAGACGAACTTAGGATCAATCGGACTCTAGCTACGTCCAGTTAGGAGTAATCGGACGCATCCGGTCACGACTTGAGGGGTTTTGGACCTCTCTGTTGTCGATCGGACTCTAGGTGGCAGCGTCCGGTCGTTGCTACCGATGTGTCCGATCACTAGAAATCATGTGGATATCATATTTGTTTCCTTTTCTTATCCATCATGGGGGGCCACCATAAATATTGATTCTGTAAATCGTGCCACCCCGACCTAGCTGCGTAGCTACCGTAACCACGCCTCCACCGCCACATCTGTGCCCACACTCGCCATGCTCAACGTCCACGCTGCCTCGCCCGCTCCGCTGCTTGCGCCGACCGAGCCCATGCCACACTGCACCGCCACGCCCGCGCCAACCGCTCCTGCGCCACTGCTTCGCCGCGCCCACGTGCATCCATGCCGACCTCGCCTGCTCCCTATGCCTTCACTATAGTGCCGTCGCCTGCGCCTCCATTGCCGTGGCTGCACCTCCATGGCCTCTCTAGCACACCAGTCTGCCTTGTCGTGCCCTAGCCGCGCCAGCATTGCACCGCCTCGCCTCCTCGGCTGCCATACCGACTCATGATGCTAGAACCCTAACCCTAGGCATATTCTGGTGGTGCCCTGTGATTCTCACCTTTGCTTGTCGATCGCCGGTTTGTCAGGTAGAAAGCCTTTGATTTCAATTACTCATCAACTGCTTGCTTCTTAGGGTTTCATACCTCTAGATGAATATTGTGATTATTTATATATCCTATCTATTCCATCGTGCAGCGAGTCGGTGCTCTTGTGCTTGTCTTTGCAGTTGTCAGTGAACTTGGGGCCAAGCTCGTGAGTATGGATCGAGGCCAAGCCTCGTGAGTGTCTGTTGGCAGTTGATTCTCTTCAGCTCCAGCAATTCTCTTCAGCTCCAGCAATGGCACGAGTCAAGAATGTCAGAGGTGGTCCCGATGATGAGGATCCAAGGCCTCCACCTCACTTGACTACTCAGGAGAAAGGCAAGGCGAAGAAGACTACAACGAAGAAGCGTAAGTTTGCAGATGCTGATATAGAGAGAGCAGCAGTAGTGGCAACCGCCGCAGAGCAAGTGGAGAGAGGTGGATCTAGAGGTGGTGTTCGCACTACTGATCAGTTGTCACCAGCACAGGACATCATGTAGTCTAGCTGGGACTGTCATGCTTGGAGGACGGCATGCCACTTTAGATGAGAGTCAGCCTCTGGGGGACTATTGAGCAGCAGACACAGCTAGCAGGGCAGTTAGAGGATGCTTAGCAGGCAGAGCAGGTTGATTAGATAGAGCAGGCAGCACAGCCACAACTACGTCGCTTTGGACGCACACATACTCAGGTGACACCGAGGCCTGAGACACAGAGGAGGGGCTCTCCTCCACCTCCTAGACCATAGGGTCCACCTCCCGTTGTTCACCTTGACCTGAGGGTAGCCACTGCCAAACATGTACAGTAGCTCCGCTTTGTGTAGTTTGAGGATTGGTTTCCACCGAGGCGGGATGAGCATGCTTCAGAGGGATTCTATATAGTGTTGCAGTAGGATTTCTATCATGCTTATCTGAACAGTGGAGTTGCCTTCAGATCCTAGAGAGTCTACTCCATAGAGTCACTTGTTGTAGTTGCAGACGAGCAGATCCATGCACACCTCTCATATTTGCTAGGGTTGATAGATCTTCTTGGACAGACTGGCCGCTATGTTTCATCATGGGTCCATGAGTTCTATTCTTCTCTTTGGATTGACCCGAGGCATAGATTCATTCACTTTGCATTCAAAGGCCGTGACTATAGGCTCTAGAGCTCTAGGGTTAGAGAGATTCTTAGGATTCCAGAGTCGCTCATTCGCATTCATGAGGTTTGCTATGGTCAGACAGAGCCTCCCAGATGCCCTCATGGTGGACTTGTGCCACCTACAGACCTTGTCAGAGTCTGCTTCATAGATCCATTTGGCGAGGGGTCGAGAAGGACACCACATGACCTTACTCCTATAGCTCAACTGCTTGATGCTATCATGAGGAGGACTCTACTCCCGTGGATGGGTTACCACGAGGGCCTGACTCGCAAACAACTATGGCTTGTGTATCACCTTGTGTCCTAGACAGCTTTTGATATTTGGGATCTGATACTATTAGAGATGGAGGACACACTTACAGAGGGCTTCAGAGGTCATCATCAGCTGCCTTATGCTCACTGGATTACTTTCTTGATTCATAAGGCAGTTACACAGAAGTCTCCAGAGACGATGGCAGAGTACACAGGTGCTACTACAAGGTTTCCACCATATAATGTGACTCAGATGCTACGTCACAGTCAACCGAGGTCACCTCACCAGCCAAGCCGTCGCCCAGAGGTTCCTAAGACAACAGCCTAGCAGGATGAGATCATCAACGGCATTGCAGCGACAGAGGAGCAGCTTGATGCTCAGCAGGCAGATGTGATCGAGAGCGAGCCCAATGACAACTCTTATGATGACTATCAGCCTATTCTGTAGATGGCTCCTTGTACACATGACAGTGAGGCCAGTGGCTCCACCACAGCCACCACAGACAGACCCCGCTCTTCTTGCAGTACTTGAGCGGATGAGGCAGGATCTGGCATGCTAGGCCTAGGAGACCGCAACTGCACTAGCATAGGTTTAGGCTCGACAAGACGAGTTCTAAAGATAGCAGCAGGCCATATAGCAGCAACAGTAGGCCATGCAGTAGTAGCAGCTCATGATCTAGCAGCAGTTACTTGGCTTTATGTAGCATGTCATCACTGCTATTGGGGTTGCCCCTCAGCAGTCTACACCACAGATAGGCCAGCCTGCTCCACCACTATAGAGACTCCAGCTATATAGCCCTATAGGCTTTAGAGTCAGGGACAACTAGCTACATAGTTTGCTTCACCTACAGAGCAGGTGTCCCAGTGGTTTGTTTCACCAATGGTAGCTCCAGGTCCTCACTTCACTCCTATTGTTATGGGCTTCACTCCACCTCAGAGTTCTGTGTTAGTGACGAACACCTTAGTTTCTAGGATTCTTGGTGCCACTTTTAGCAAGCTTATAGGGCAGCCTACACCTCTAGAGTTCTGAGTTCCTGCCCCTACTACAGTTGCTCTAGTTACAGGGACTACTGAGACGCTCCCATCATCTGTTGCATCTTCTGAGCAAGTCACAGCGACATCGACAGCGGTAGATGTGGCTCCTCTTTCTACAGTGATCCTTCTAGAGTCACAGGCCATGCCAGCTACTGAGCAGACCTAGACTGCTTCACCTACACTTCCAGCAATAGAGGGTCAGACCGCTCAGAGCTCTGGGTTAGAGGATGATGCTGCTCAGTTCTAGATTTCTCACCGCACCTCAGCGCCCGACTCAACTGCTCCTGCCCCGCCGACTGACCCTTAGGTTTTGGTGCTTGACGCCAAAGGGGGAGAGAGATTGAGTATGTTAGATCTAGGGGGAGCATTACATCTAGGGGGAGCATATGATTCATTTCTTTTGGCTCTTTATGTGTGATACATTATGCATTCATGTTTACCTTCATGCATTGCATTACATACGTGTGATGGTGATACTTATGTGACATATATGCTCTCTACTTTGATTTATATATATGTCATGTCACTTGGTTATGCTCATTTGCTTTGCTTCCATGTATTACTTTGATTCAAATGAGCTTTACTTCTTGTACTCATGCTTAATTCATATCTTTTGAGTACACCATGTTGGCATGGGTCACATAAGCATATCTAACCCCTTGTTCTTATTTGTCAAAAGCTTATATGGACCAAGCATGTTGAATACCTCACTTATCTCTTCTATATACTCGAGGTAGTGTTGTCATCAATCACCAAAAAGGGGGAGATTGAAAGCATCTAGGTCCCTAATTGGGTTTCGGTGATTAATGACAACACAAGATTACTATGACTAACATGTGTTTTGCAGAGACAATTTAAGTTAGGTCATGGTAATGGTGATTGATTGGGAAATCATGGTGGTCATGCCCCTAACAATGGAAATCATTTCAGTTTTCAAAGGATGGATGATAAGGTTAAGGATGGACTAGTTCTAAGTGTCGTTTGGCGGTTGAGAGTCACTTAGAGTAGCTTAGGACTTTGTTTTTCCTTTGGCCATACTATTAATAGGGCTATGGACTAGTAGCTTGACCTAGGTGAGTCTAGTGGGTTAGGTGTGGTGCACACTTGTCAAAACTAGAACTAGGCAGCTCCAGAATAGCCCTTAGATCAATTGGAGCAAACTTTATTCTTATAGGATTTCGAGTTGGAAGTGAATGGAGGGTCAAATGTTGACGAGACGCTGGTCTGGTTGTGACTGGATGCTGGAGGGTGTGTCCGGTCAGTTAATTTGATCAACTAAAGTCATCTGGTTGTGACCAGACGCTGAGTGAGAAGTGACCGGATGCTGGGTTCCAGAGTCCGATCAACTCCAGAGAGGTTCCAGAGAGGGAATTTCCTGATCGGACGCGTCCGGTCAGTGCTGACCGGACGCTGAATAGCGAAGTGACCAGACTCTGGGTTCCAGCATCCGATCAACATCAGTAAGGTTCCAGAGAGCGTTTTTCATGACCGGATGCAAGTCAGAGTTCGGTCACAACTTAACGGCTCTTTGGCGGGGATTACTAAGCAGAGCATCCGGTCACAATGACCGAAGCATTCGGTTACCCCGCAGAGTGCTGACGCAGCCTCCTAATGGTTTGATTTGAATGAGGGGGTATAAATACTTCCTCCACTTATCCATGGGAGGTCTCTTGCCCGTTTGTTCAGCTGAGATACACCATAAGAGTGCCAAGGAGAGCAAGAGCCTAGTGAGGTGATTGAGATTTGAGAATCCAAGATTAAGGTCCTCATTAGTGCAAGGAGAGTAGCAAGTGTGCATCCACCCTTCTCATTACGCTTGTCATGGTTCAGTGAGAGTTTGTGCTTGTTACTCTTGGTGATCACCATCACTTAGATGGCTCAGTGGTGATTGAGAGTTTGGTGATCATCCGGTGGAGCTTGTGGTTGACCCAACTCAAGTTGTGAGCGGTTGTGGACGATTCACCACGGCAGAGTGTCGAAGAATCAGCCCGTTGAGAGCACTTGATCCTTGCACGGATCAAGGGGGAGCTACATCCTTGCGCGGGTGCTCCAACGAGGACTAGTAGGGAGTGGCGACTCTCTGATACCTCAGCAAAACATCGCCGCGTTCCTTTCCCTCTCTTTACTTTGAGCATTTACTTTTGAGCTATTCATTTCATGTCTTTACATTCCTAAAATTGCCATGCTAGAGTAGGATTGGAACTTAAGGAGCAAAACTTTTGTGTGGTAGAACAATATAATCACATTCTAGGCACAAGGGGTGAAGTAGGCTAAGTGTAGGGATTAATTATTGAAAGAATTTAGAATTAGCCCAATTCACCCCCTCTTAGGCATCTTGATCCTTTCAATCTTTATGTTTCCATCAACTATTATGGGTACTAACATTGACACATTGCTATCTTAGTGTCACCAGATAAGGAAATGCTGCTAAATAGGGTGCTTACAAAATAATGTTGCATTGATTAGTCATTCTAGAATCCTAGGGTGCTTACCTGATCGAGGCGTAGGGGGCGGTGGGGCCGAGTGAAAGGTCGAGATGGCGGACTCAAGGGGGGGGTGAATAGTCCTTTCTAAATTTAATCGCGACGGCTAACCGAAACAAATGCGGAATTCAAACAATCGGTCTAGTCAAGAATACACCCCTCTATCAAAGTTCACAAGCACCTTATAGAGATCCTAATTAGGCAACAAAGGTGCCGGGCTAGCTAGAGCTCACATATCCAATTCTAGGAGTAAGGTCACACAAACCTATGCCACTAGTATTTTGCACATCAGGAGGCTCCTACACAATTCTAGTAAGCAAAAGCACAAAGCTCCTAAGCTCACTAGCAATGCTCAACAACAAGGCAACCAATGCCAAATTAGAGAGCACAAATACTTAGCTACACAAACTAAGCAATGTGACTAACATGGTTACACAAACCAAATTAGCAACGCAAGGGAGCTACTTCTATTCTACACAAGCAAGAAGGTAACTAGTGAGCTACACAAGCTAACTAATTAAAAGAGCAACTACACAAGCACAATGTATATGAAAGTAATTACAAGCTTGTGTAAGGGGATTGCAAACCAACGGGAAGAACAATGTTGACACGGTGATATTTCTTCCGAGGTTCACTTGCTTGCCAACACGCTATGTCCCCATTGAGACAGGCTCCAAGGTTGCCACCGGTCCTCTTGCTAGTGGTGACCCATAAGTCACACTCTCCCACGTTGAGTGCTTACCACAAGCTCTAGCACTTGACCCGACTGGACCACTTGTCGCCCTTCGCATCTTGCTCTACTAGAGTTGCTCTTCGTGGCTCCCACGGGGTGAGCACAAGGCCCCTCACAAAGCTCTTCTCCGGAGCACCGCACAAGCTTCTTGCAGGCTTCGACGAAGACCACCACCAAGCCATCTAGGAGGTGGCAACCTCCAATAGTAACAAGCACCATCGGCTTGCAACTCGATCACCTAGTGCCCCTCGATGCAACCTCATGATCCAATTGCACTAGAATCTCTCACTCACTCAATCAGATGAACACTATCAAGCTAGAGTGAGTTCGAAGGCTCCCAAGCACCACCACATAAGCCACCAAGGCTCTAGTGTGCTTAGTTGCCGGCCTAAGGAAATAGAGCCATTGTACCCCTTCACTGGGCATAGCTCGGGGTGACCAGACGCGCCGGTCGGATCGACCGAACGCACCCGGCCAGCATCCGGTCAATGGATGCACGCCACGCGTCACCCCTGTTCAACCACAGTCGCTTGATCTCAATGGTCACCAGCCACGCACCAACGGTCAAGTGATGACCGGACGCACCTCTGTGCCAAGACCGGACGTGCTAGCCTCTCGTTTCTAGTGAGCTCGCTGAGCCTCTATTTTGTGATCGGACGTGTCCGCTCCTACACGACCGGATGCAGACCAGCCAGAGTCCAGTCATTTCCAGAGAGCTCCCCAAGCCTCTATTTTGCGAGCGGACACGTCAGGTTGGTCGTGATCGAACGCATCACCTGAGTCTGGTTCTTCACCACCTGCCACATGTCACTGCTGCTCCTCGTGCCAAAATGTCAGCGAATGTCACGACCGATTGAACGTAGCCTCAGCGCGCCAGGTCACCTCTTCATGCCAGCGTCCGGTCACATGACCGAGACCGCACGCTCAACTGCTGCCACTGACCGAACGCACCCGTCCTGCCGAGGCCAACGTACGGTCTCTCACAGTGACCCTTCCTTGCCTCTATTTTATTGCCGAGTTGATCCACCTCAACTCCAACTTGTTCTCCTTTGTAAATGTGCCAACACCACCAAGTCACCATGTGTATGTGTGTTAGCTTTTCTCAAATATTTTCCAAAGGAGTTAACCACTCAACTTGCCACGCCACTCGATCCTAGCAATGATGCAAAGTTAGATCACTCGAGTGGCACTAGATGACCGATATGTAAATAAGTTTGCCCCTCTTGATAGTACGGCAATCTATCCTAAACCCGGTCTTCAACTTCTCTACACACCTATGACCGGAGAAATAAAATGCCCTATGTTATACCTTTGCCTTGCGCATTCCATTCCATCTCCTCCAATGTCGATGCAACACATGTACCAACATGATTAACAATGATATGATCCACTTCATATCATCATGTGACCGTATTGGTTCATAGATCTTGACTTCACTTGCTTTTCACCGTTGCCTTCGTCCATCGGCGCCAAGTCTTGCTCAAGCTTCACCGCCACGTGGTCCATCGCTCCAAAGCCTCCAACTTGCCCTTCACGCTTACAACCGGTCCATCAAGCCAAGTTTTGTCTTGATCTTCTCCACCTCAGTCACATGACTCAATGTCATGTCTCATGTGCAATGAGCTCCTTCATCATCACATGTATGAGCTTTGCAACATTTTTGAGCCATTTCCACCTTCATGGCATATGTTGCTCACACACATGTACCTATGGACTAATCACCTGTGTATCTCACATAAACACAATTAGTCCACCTAAGTTGTCACTCAATTACCAAATCCACACAAGGACCTTTCAATCTTCCCCTTTTGGTAATTGATGACAACTCTACAAAGATATGGAAATTAAGCTCTTTTGGATTCATGTTGCTTGCCCAAGCAATTTTACCATGTGTAAATGATTTTGGACAAGTACCACAAACCCAAAATGGTAGTATTAGCTCCCCCTACATATGTGCTAGAGTGTTTGGTTTGAAGCTTGCACATATGCATAGATTAGAATTATGGGAGAGTAATTACTACCAAATGATGCTAAGGTGTATAGAATAAACCTTTGAAGTGTGATACCAATTGGAGTTACACCTTTAACATCATCCTTAGCACCATGAGTAGCTCAATACCACTTGGAAATAAAAGCACTAGATACCTCGTGAAATCAATATTAAAAGCAAGGCACTAGCATTACTTGAAAAGCATACCAAGTGTCTAGCTATCATCCTATGCATGCTAGTTTTCATTTCATCAATCAAATTCTACAACTAGCATATACCACACAAGCATGCATATTGAATTTAAAAGCCTATGCAATGCAAGCAAGCACATGACTATGCACATATCAAATGCAACCAATCAAACTTCATGAGCTTGCTCCCCCTACTTGTGTGCTTCTCTTGTCCAAGAATTTTGATCCATCTCTTTTCTTCAATGTTGCTCCCTCTTTGTCCATGTCCATGTCCAACCTCTACTTCTTTGTCTCAATCTCTCCCAAAGCTTTCATATGTTTGTACAATCTCTCCCCCTTTGTCATCAATTTCCATAAAAAGGTGTGCTTCTCATTGATGCAAAGGTTTGTATTTGGGGTAGATGGTTGAGGCTTGAATCTTGCATTTTTTATGGACATCACTCGATTGTTGGAATGACACCACTTGTAGCCCTTGAGATACCACACATAGGATCTTCGACCTTGATACCAATTTGTGGGACACCTCCCCCTATGTCATAGCATGGGCCATCCATTTGATAAACTGGAGCTCTTGTAGGTGAGGGGTGCATTCTTCATTTGATGTTCACTTAAAGTTGAGGATCACTTGTGGAACCATCATCTTGCATGATGGATACCACGTGTAGATGTGATACCACTTGAAAGAATTTTCTAGTATGGAACCACTTGTTGGATTTATCAATAAAACCATTTCTTGAACCTTTGCTATCTTCATGAGTACCACTTATAGGATATCACTTGTGAGTTGATCTAGACATCACATGTGAATTCTTGATGAAATACTTGAGTCTACATACCACTTAAAACAAACAAACTAGATATCCATTTGCATTGTTGTCTTGTGCTTATACTCTTATCATTATCATGAGCTTCTATGGTTGACTTGAACTAAATTGATTTGCCTAAGCTTCTAAGTCCGGTTTGAACCAATGACAAGCTTCTTCACACCTCTTACAAGGGTTATCTTGCCAATGTTGTACTTATCATTTGTTAGCATTCCAAATTAAATCAAGTACTTGGGTTCACTAGCTCATGAACAAATTCATATACTAACCACCAGATCAACTAATCATTTCAAGCAATAGTGGTAGGCTATGAATTTAAATATTTCATTTGTTATGCATGATCCTATGAAGCATGTACTATATGCACTAATCGCATACTAGTAAGGGATGAAATGATCATGCACATTACAATGATACCTTTGCTATGTTGGAGTAGAGAATAGTCACAGAGATTTCAATTCATTACTCCAATAGCAATATAAAGTCCAGTTATAAGCTTGGTGAAGACCAATCATGAATAATGAAATCTATTCTTCACCCATATGATTTGAGAACCACTAATATGATCAAGTGCACTATCTTGTTGTGGTTAGCTTGCTTCATCTTTTGATCAATGCTTGCATGAGAGAACTATTTGGAATACCACTAGAATTGACATGACTAGCTCTCTTTTGGGTGTTGCTTGCTTTTCTTGATCAATCCTTTTGATTGCTTCAACTAAGCATCTCAAATGTTACTCGGATCACCACTTCCATGTTAGCCTTCCAAGCACCACACTTGGTTTACCTACACATAGGCGGCAAGCCCCTACACTAGGGAGAAGTGATCTCTCTCCAAGAACCATTCTTGCCACTTACTTGAAATAACTTGATTGATTGATCCAAGTGATGGACTTAACTTGATGAGTAACCTTGATTTCTTCTTTAAGTCCTTTTTCTTTCTACTTGTTTAAGTCCTTTTTTCTTTTTACCGAATGATCTCCAATCATCACTTGAACTTAAACTTCATCTTCATCTTAAGTTTGATCTTGATCTTCCAATTTGGGTACTAAATGTGTGCAAAGTATACTCCACAATCAAATGCCCTTGTACTCGTTTCTTGTCATGCTTCTAGATCATCTCAAAAACAAACTTAGGTGCCTCAATTATTTATAAACATGTTTACAACTTGAGGACCTTTCAATCAAAGTGACTCTAGATCAATCCAACATTTGTTACTTTTTTGGTAGATTTTGTACTCTTCATAGAAAAAATGCATATCTCCCAAAGTACAAATTCAAATACCACGAAATTTGGTGGAGATGTGCTTAACTAAGTTATCAAGCAGCTGTAAAAATGTCAGCTTCATTTGACTTTTATAATGCTACCAGATTTCAATTTTTAAACACTGTTACATGCTGAAAACTGTTGCCCTATAGCTGACAAGATCCACTCCAAAACCAAATCATCTCTTATATAATTCTTGTGAAATTTGTACAGCATCTTATACTCTAAGTCTAGAGCATTTATACAAATTTTTATGCCAATCTAATATGTTTTGATCACTCAAACATGGCTAGGATCATAGCTCACTCAGATTTTTAATATAGGACAGATTTCAATCTCTTGAGCTATACTTCATTAAATGTGAATCAAACTTGAAACCAACTTGTTTGAATACTTTCACAAGACATAAATCCATTCAACCACTCACTAAAAGTCATCTCATGAATTTATCCAACACAAATCAATCCAAACTTGACTACTAATCAATTTATCCATTCAAACATCTTATAGCAAGCAACATTGCATATTTATCTATTTCAATCAACTCATATGCACCCAAATGAAATGATCAATAAGAGATATACCTTGGTTAGCTCATGATCATCCAATTAGCGAGCTTCAAATCAAATATTTGCAAGCCATCAAATATATCCAATGAATCACCAACAACTTGAATTATAACACTTGTTTGTTGATAGCACTTGGACTTCACTCAATTTGTCATGGCATTGGAATAATGATCATCACTTATCAATACTTGGCTCAACTACATAATCAACAAGACGAATACCATTTGAACCAAGCCTCCAATGCCAATGGTACCTACAAACAATCATCTATTTTTTGATGGTACCCAAAAAGTTTGGGTCCTCTCAAGTTAGGAGCAACATACTTAGGCAAAGCCTTAGTATGAGTAGTGGGATGTTTTGTAATAGCAACCATAGAGATATGATTATCATCCTTCCTAAGCATAGAATTATCATAAATTGAAATAGGCTTAGGAGTGTTACCTAGGGGACATGAATGTGTCATGTGTCCCCTTTCCCGACATGAGTAGCACTTTCTCTTTGATTGAGCCTTCTCTTCCTTGCTCATGTAGTGCTTTCCATTGCCTTGCCTCTCATGGATTGCTTGAGCCTTCTTCTCAAGCTTGGTAGGACACTTAGAGGCAAAGTGTCCTGTATTTCCACATTTGAAGCACTTGATGTGAGCATAATCTTTCTTCTCATCTTTATTCTTGCTCATCATCTTGGCATTTTGAGTTTGCATTGGATGCCTTGCCTTTTCACTCCTTCTTGTTTTCTTCTTCGTCATCATCAAGTCACCACCATCTTCATGATAGATCTTAACTTGCTCTTGGGGTGTCTTCTCTTGCTCAACTTGTGACTTTGGTTGAGGCTCTTCTATTTGCTTCACCAATTGCTTGGTTGGGCACATTGAGGTAAGATGACCCCAAGTGCGGCACTTGAAGCACTTCACATGCTTGAGCCTCTCTTCTTCTTTTATCTTCTTGAGCTTCTCAATGTTAGGGCAACCATTTGCAAGGTGTTCTGCTTTATGACACCGATAGCACATGGTATGAGAGAGCTTTCTTTGTTGTAGCTTCTTCATCTTTCTTTCTCTCTTTCTTTCGTCCTGTGTCATTTTATTCTTGAAGCCAAGGCCACACTTATCACCATAGTTTCTTTTGAGTCTTCAACATATGCTCAAAGATGACTTTTGAGTTGTAGCACCTTTCTAACTTGTTGCTCAATTTCTTTACTTCATTTTTGAGCTCATTGTTCTCCTTCAAAAGGTTAGTCTCATAAGACATAGAAGTAGAACAAGCATCTATTTGTGAAGAACATGGCATTTCTAATGAATCATCATAAGAGGTGGATACATGCTTCTTACCTAGATCACAAGGGTTAGCAACAATCTATGATTGATCAATTGACCCATGTGATGAGCTCTCACTAGTTTTAGTTTTTCCATTGGAAAGCTCATTAGTAAGAAAAGCATGGTCTTGTACCAAGTTATCATGAGCAACACTAAGTTCCTCATGAGCCAATTTTAGCTCCTTATGTGAACAAGTAGTAACATAAAGTAGATGCTTTTATTGTTCACATGTGTTCTTTAGAAAAGAGTTTTTATTTTTCAATTTTTTGGTTTTAGCTATCTATTTTTCTAATACTTTGATCATGCAACCATATCTATCTAGAAGCTCCTCATATGAATCAGGATCAATCACATTTGCATTAGATACCTTAGTATCACCTTGTGACATGAAGCAATGTGATGTAGTTAGAGAGCTTAAAGAAACATCACTCTCATAGCCCGAGCATGATCCATCATTATCACCATTAAGTGTGCATGGAGTAGCATCATTATTTTCATCACTTATGGCATCATCATTAATCTTGTCAAGTGATCTTGTGGTATGATCATCATCATCATCACTTGACCATGAGGTGGAGCAACTTCCACAATCACAGAGTTGTGGTCATGCTCAACATCCTCATGCGCCTCCTTCTTGGGCTCCTCCTTCTTGAACTTTCCATCATCCCATGTGGAGGAATCACCGAAGGTGTGCTTGATGGACTCCCATATCTCACGAGCAGTTCCCGTGTAGTTTACTTATTTCAACAAATTAAAACTCAATGCATCCATTAGAAAACAACAAGCATGTGCATCAAGTTCATAGAGAACTCTTTGAGCTTTGGTGAGATTTCTATGGTCCAAGACATGAGTGAGACCACTAGTGACAATCCACCAAAACTTAGGTCCCTTTGCACGAAAATGATCAAGCATGTGAGTTTTCCAAAGTGCAAAGTTTGTGCCCTCAAAAATGTGTGTCTCACAAACATCTAGCCCACTAGATGCCATCCTCTCGGATCGGTGAAGACCATAAATAAGAGACCTAGCTCTGATACCAATTAAAAGGTCGAGATGGTGGACTAGAGGGGGTGAATAGTCCTTTCTAAATTTAATCACGATGGCTAACCAAAACAAATGCGGAATTAAAATAATCGGTCTAGTCAAGACTACACTGCTCTATCAAAGTTCACAAGCACCTTATAAAAATCCTAATTAGGCAACAAAGGTGCCGGGCTAGCTAGAGCTCACATATCCAATTCTAGGAGTAAGGTCACACAAACCTATGCCACTAGTATTTTACACTTCGGGGGGGGGGGGGGGCTCCTACACAATTCTATTAAGCAAAAGCACAAAACTCCTAAGCTCACTAGCAATGCTCAACAACAAGGAAACCAATGCCAAATTAGAGAGCGCAAATACTTAGCTACATAAACTAAGTAATGTGACTAACAAGGTTACACAAATCAAATTAGCCACGCAAGGGAGCTACTTCTACGCTACACAAGCAAGAAGGTAACTAGTGAGCTACACAAGCTAACTAATTACAAGAGCAACTACACAAGCACAATATATATGAAAGTAATTACAAGCTTGTGTAAGGGGATTGCAAACCAACGGGAAGAACAATGTTGACACGGTGATATTTCTTCCGAGGTTCACTTGCTTGCCAACACGCTATGTCCCCATTGAGACAGGCTCCAAGGTTGCCACCGGTCCTCTTGCTAGTGGTGACCCATAAGTCACACTCTCCCACGTTGAGTGCTTACCACAAGCTCTAGCACTTGACCCGACTGGACCACTTGTCGCCCTTCGCATCTTGCTCTACTAGAGTTGCTCTTCGTGGCTCCCACGGGGTGAGCACAAGGCCCCTCACAAAGCTCTTCTCCGGAGCACCGCACAAGCTTCTTGCAGGCTTCGACGAAGACCGCCACCAAGCCATCTAGGAGGTGGCAACCTCCAAGAGTAACAAGCACCACCGGCTTGCAACTCGATCACCTAGTGCCACTCAATGCAACTCACGATGCAATTGCACTAGAATCGCTCGCTCACTCAATCGGATGAACACTATCAAGCTAGAGTGAGTTAGAGGGATCCCAAGCACCACCATATAAGCCAAAAGGCTCTAGCGTGCTTAGCTACCAGCCCAAGGTCAGCCAATGCTTGGTTTTATAGAACCCAATAAAATGGAGCTGTTGTACCCCTTCACTGGGCATAGCTTGGGGTGACCGGACGCGCCGATCGGATCAACCAGACGCACTCGGCCAGCGTCCGGTTAATGGATGCACACCACGTGTCGCCCCTGTTCAACCATAGTCGCTTGATCTCAACGGTCGACAGCCGCGCGCCAACGGTCAAGTGCTGACCGGACGCACCTCTGCGCCAAGATCGTTCACGCGAGCCTCAGAGTCTAGTCGTTTCTAGAGAGCTCCCCGAGCCTCTATTTTGCGACCGAATGCATCAAGTTGGTCGTGATCGGACGCATCACCTGAGTCTGGTCCTTCACCGCCTACCACATGTCACTACTGCTCCTTGCACCAAAACATCAGCGTACGTCATGACCGATCAGACGCAGCTCCAGCGCGTTAGGTCACCTCTTTGCGCCAGCGTCCGATCACATGACCGAGACCGCACGCTCAATTGCTGAAACTGACTGGACGCGCTGGTCCTACCGAGGCCAGCATCTGGTCACTCAGAGTGACCCTTTCTCGCCTAAATTTTATCGCCAAGTTGATCCACCTCAAATCCAACGTCTTCTCCTTTGTAAATGTGCCAACACCACCAAGTGACACCACCATGTGTATGTGTGTTAACTTTTCTAAAACATTTTCCAAAGGAGTTAACCACTCAACTTGCCACGCCACTCGATCCTAGCAACGATGCAAAGTTAGATCACTCGAGTGGCACTAGATGACCGATATGCAAATAAGTTTGCCCATCTTGATAGTACGGCCATCTATCCTAAACCCAATCTTCAACTTCTCTACACACCTATGACCGGAGAAATGAAATGCCTTATGTTATACCTTTGCCTTGCGCATTCCATTCCATCTCCTCCAATGTCGATGCAACACATGTACCAACACGATCAACAATGATATGATCCACTTCATATCATCACGTGACCGTATTGGTTCATCGATCTTGACTTCACTTGCTTTTCACCGTTGCCTTCGTCCATCGGCGCCAAGTCTTGCTCAAGCTTCACCGCCACGTCGTCCATTGCTCCAAAGCCTATAACTTACCCTTCACGCTTGCAACCGGTCCATCAAGCCAAGTTTTGTCTTGATCTTTTCCACCTTAGTCACATGACTCAATGTCATGTCTCATGTGTAATGAGCTCCTTCATCATCACATGTGTGGGCTTTGCAATATTTTTGAGCCATTTCCACCTTCATGGCATATGTTGCTCACACACATGTACCTATGGACTAATCACCTATGTATCTCACATAAACATAATTAGTCTACTACCAAAACCACACAAGGACCTTTCAATCTTTCCCTTTTTGGTAATTGATGACAACTCTACAAAGATATGGAAATTAAGCTCTTTTGGATTCATGTTGCTTGCCCAAGCAATTTTACCATGTGTAAATGATTTTGGACAAGTACCACAAACCCGAAATGGTAGTATTAGCTCCCCCTATATATGTGTTAGAGTGTTTGGTTTGAAGCTCGCACATATGCATAGATTAGAATTATGGGACAGTAATTACTACCAAATAATGCTAAGGTGTATAGAATAAACCTTTGAAGTGTGATACCAATTGGAGTTGCACCTTTAACATCATCCTTAGCACCATGAGTAGCTCGATACCACTTGGAAATAAAAGCACCAGATACCTCGTGAAATCAATATTAAAAGCAAGGCACTAGCATTACTTGAAAAGCATACCAAGTGTCTAGCTATCATCCTATGCATGCTAGTTTTCATTTCATCAATCAAATTCTACAACTAGCATATACCACACAAGCATGCATATTGAATTTAAAAGCCTATGCAATGCAAGCAAGCACATGACTATGCACATATCAAATGCAACCAATCAAACTTCATGAGTTTGCTCCCCCTACTTGTGTGCTTCTCTTGTCCAAGAATTTTGATCGTCTCTTTTCTTCAATGTTGCTCCCTCTTTATCCATGTCTATGTCCAACCTCTACTTTTTTGTCTCAATCTCTACCAAAACTTTCATATGTTTATACAATCTTTCCCCCTTTGTCATCAATTTTCATAAAAAGGTGTGGTTCTCATTGATGCAAATGTTTGTATTTGGGGTAGATGGTTGAGGCTTGAATCTTACAGTTTTTATGGACACCACTTGATTGTTGGAATGACACCACTTGTAGCCCTTGAGATACTACACATAGGATCTTCGACATTGATACCAATTTGTGGGACACCTCCCCCTATGTCATAGCATGGGCCATCTATTTGACAAACTAGAGCTCTTGTGGGTAGGGATGTATTCTTCATTTGATGTTCACTTAAAGTTGTTGATCACTTGTGGAACCATCGTGTCGCATGATGAATACCATGTGTAGATGTGATACCGCTCGAAAGAATTTTGATGTTCACTTCACTAGTAGAGAACATACCTTTGATCCTCGGCCAAAATGGGCTCTAGTCCCGGCATTTTTTGCGCCCGGGACTAGAGATACCTTTAGTCCCGGTTGGTGGCTCCAACCGGGACTAAAGGTCCCTGCCCAACGGCTACTACGCCAGACAGAGGTGGCAGGGACCTTTAGTCCTGGTTGGAGCCACCAACCGGGAGTAAAAGTATACTTTTAGTCCCGGTTGGTGGCTCCAACCGGGAGTAAAGGTCTACTCCCGGGCCGTGGCTACGCCCGGGGTTGGAAAGTTACCTTTAGTCCCGGTTGGAGCCACCAACTGGGACTAAAGGTCCCCCCTTTATATATCGGCCGTCTTCTTCTTCCTCCCCGAGCCCGAGCTCAGCATATTTTGAAGCTCACTGCACTAGTGTTCTTCCTCCCTCCATTGTTCCTCCATCCATTCTTCGATTCCTCCTTCGATTCCTCCGTTGATTCTTCAGTTGTAAAGGTTACCAATCTCATACTCTCATTTTTCACCATTATCTTATCTCATTTTGTTCACTATATATATATGGTTCTTTATTGTGGTTTTTTTTCATTTGTAAGCAATTTGAGCTCAAAATCACTTCAAGCTATTAAAAACTAGTATTCACCATTCATTTGTAGCATGCATAGCACACTTTATTGTTTAGAGATATAGAGAATTTTAGAGTTTTTAATTTTATTTGTTTATAAAATGAGAAATTTATAGTGTATTAAAGTAGCTTGCATATTTACATTAAGGAAGGTTAAAGTAGCTAGTTGAACTAGCGGACCGTGTTCATTTCGGCGAGTATGTTCTCTGCCGAGCGGTAACGGACGTCAAGGAGGAGCTTTGATTCTACGAGGGAGAGCGGCAACGGTCGTGGAAGACCATGTTCCATTCCTCGTAGAATCGGAGCTCTTCCATGGCCAAGTACGGTGCCGTCCGGTGGAGAAATGCTCGCCGAGATGATCACGTAAGCAAGGTCAACTAGTACTGATGGTTATTTATTCACACGTCCCGATATCATCGTAGTAGTCTGTCAATCACCATACCCAAATGAGTATATATATAAATATAAACGATAATCGATTGTTATGTGTGTACACTCCCATTCTTCTGTTAATTTGCGGAAATATCATGTGAATTACTTACCTGCCGCAGTAAAAGACGAGAACACAATGACCATTAAAAATATCATTGTTTAGAGATATAGATAATTTTATAGTTTCTTAATTTTATTTGTTTATAAAATGAGAAATTTATAGTGTATTAAAAAATGAGTATAGAGAGTAGATGGCAACTGCTTCCGGGTCCTCGGCCTCTCATGGGTTTCCAAAGCGACTTAGGCCAGACCTCCCTCTCATTCCATGCGGCAAGTGTCGTGATGAGACGAAGATTGTGATGGAGTACCGAGTGAAGAAGGAGGGTCCCAACAAGGATCGTATCTTCTACAAGTGTCCGGATCGCAATATGAGTTATTTTATCGTATTTAATGATTATGGTTAGTTTATACCTATTTTCATGATGGTTGTGATTAAAGTTCTAATTTTTTGTTTTAATTTCAGTGGGATGGCAGTGGACGATGTTCAGGCTTCTACTAGGAGAAAGAGTATGTTGAACTCGTGCAAAAATATCTTGCACAACAGGCAGATACGGCGGCTAATGAGGCAGTGATCCAGCCGAAGAAGCCCAAAGATGTTGCACAATCGGGGGATCTGTCTGTTTTAGTTGAGATTGGTCACGAAATCCTTGTGCTCCTGAAATGTATTTTAGCTTTAGCTCTTTTAGTGGTAGTTGGGATTGTCTACATTGTAGCGATGCTTTCATAAATTTGTATCTTTTGTGGTGGCACGCATGTTGTATAAATAATTAATTATGATCTAGGTTTTAATATGGTATTTATGTCATGTAATGCAGATGAGCCGGCATTGGATGTATAATGCTGATCGCCGCTCCCAAGAGTTCATTGACGGCGTGCATTCTTTGTTACGTGCGGTCGAGGCAAACAAACGCGACGGTTTCATGTGCTGCCCATGTGCCATATGTAAGAATATGGTGGAATATCCTTGCTCAAGGACTCTTCATTCACACTTGTTCAAGTCGGGTTTCATGCCAAACTATATTTGTTGGACGAAGCACGGAGAAACCGGTGTTGTAATGGAAGAAGGTGAAGAAGAACAATGGGACGACAATGATATTATTCCCGATGGTGCGTGCTTCAATGATACTGCAATGGGAGAAGCTGAAGAAGAGGTAGCCGCAGAAGATGAGCCGGCTGATGATCTTTCTCAGGTCATTCGTGACGCACAAAGAGAATGTGAAAGTGAAAAGGAGAAGATCAAGTTTGAGCGGATGCTAGAAGATCACAAGAAATTGTTGTACCTAACTTGTGATGCAGGACAGAAAAAGTTGGGAACCACACTAGAATTGCTGCAATGGAAGGCAAAGAATGGTGTATCTGATAAGGGATTTGGAGAGTTACTAAAAATCCAAAAGAAGATGCTTCCGAAGGACAATGAATTGCCCACCACTACCTACGAAGCAAAACAAGTTGTCTGTCCTATGGGGCTCGAAATCGAGAAGATACATGCATGTCCTAATGACTGCATCCTGTACCGTGGCAAAGAGTACGAGAAATTGGATGCATGCCCGGTATGCCATGCGTCGCGGTATAAGATCAGGCGAGATGACCCTGGTGATGTTGAGGGCGAACGTCCGCGGAAGAAAATCCCTGCCAAGGTTATGTGGTATGCTCCTATAATACCACGCTTGAAACGTCTGTTCAGAAACAAAGAACATGCAAAATTGTTGCAATGGCACAAAGAAGACTGTAAGGTAGACAATATGTTGAGACACCCTGCTGATGGGTCCCAGTGGAGAGCAATCGACAGAGAATTCCCAGAGTTTGCAAATAACGCAAGAAACTTAAGATTTGCTTTAAGTACAGATGGTATCAATCCTTTTGGAGAGCAGAACAGTAGTCATAGCACTTGGCCTGTTACTCTAAGTATCTACAACATTCCTCCTTGGTTATGTATGAAGCGGAAGTTCATTATGATGCATGTGCTCATCCAAGGCCCGAAGCAACCTGGCAATGACATCGATGTGTACCTGAGACCACTTATTGACGAACTTCTCATTTTGTGGAATAAAGAAGGTGTACGTGTGTGGAATGAGTACAAACAGGAACACTTTGATCTGCGAGCATTGTTGTTTATAACAATCAATGATTGGCCTGCTCTAAGTAATCTTTCAGGACAGTCAAACAAGGGATATAATGCATGCACACACTGCTTCAGTGATATTAGAGGTGTATTCTTGAAAAAATGCCGAAAGGTTGTGTACCTTGGCCATCGTCGATTTCTTCCTGCAAATCACCCCGTAAGAAAGAAAGGCAAGCATTTTAAAGGGAAGGCAGACCACCTGACCAAGCCTCGCAAATGAACCGGTGAGGATGTACTCGATATGGTCAATGATGTGAAAGTCATCTTTGGAAAAGGACATGGAAGTCAACCTATTCTGAACGACGCTAACGGTCATGCACCCATGTGGAAGAAGAAGTCCATATTTTGGGACCTACCCTATTGGCAAGTCCTAGAGGTCCACAGCTCGATCGACGTGATGCACCTGATGAAGAATCTTTGTGTGAACCTGCTAGGCTTCATGGGTGTGTATGGAAAGCCTAAGGATACATTTGAAGCACGACAGGACCTGCGTTGTTTGAGAGAAAGAGACAACCTGTATCCAGAGAAGACAGATGATGGACGCCATTACTTACGTCCTGCTAGCTACACTCTAAGCAAAGAGGAGAACGAAATCATGTTTGAATGCTTAAACAACATCAAGATACCATCTGGATTCTCCTCGAATATAAAGGGTATTATAAATGTGCCAGAGAAGAAATTCTGTAACTTAAAGTCCCATGACTGTCACATTCTCATGACGCAAATACTTCTAGTTGCATTAAGAGGAATTCTACCTCCAAATGTACGTCTAGCCACCGTGAAGCTATGTGCATTCCTCAATGCAATTTCTTAGAAGGCAATTGATCCAACTGATCTAGCTAAACTACAGAATGATGTGGTTCAATGTCTCGTCAGCTTTGAGTTGGTGTTCCCTCCTTCCTTCTTTGATATCATGACACACCTCCTAGTTCACCTAGTCAAGGATATTTTTCATTCTCGGTCCTGTGTTCCTACACATCATGTTCCCCTTAGAGAGATTCATGGGAGTCCTAAAGAAATATGTTCACAACCGTGCTCGCCCAGAAGGAAGCATCACCAAGGGCTATGGAATAGAAGAGGTCATTGAGTTCTGTGTTGACTTTATTCCCAACCTTGACTCGATTGGTGTTCCTGAATCGAGACATGAGGGGAGACTAAGCAGAAAGGGGACACTAGGGAGGAAAACATATATTGGTACGGATGATGATTATTTCAATAAAGCGCACTACACAGTTCTACAGAACTCCTCTTTGGTAGATCCGTATATTGAGACACACAAGGATCTCTTACGATCTGAGTTTCTAGGGAAGACTGAAGCTTGGATTACGCGTAAGCACATGGAAACTTTCGGCGGTTGGTTGCGAAAAAAATGTCAAGGTGATGAGAGCATCCATGAGCAACTGTATTTATTGGCTATGCAACCATCATGGCATATCGTCACATACAAAGGGTACAAGATAAATGGGAACATATTCTACACAGTAGCCCAAGATAAAAGGAGTACCAACCAAAACAGTGGTGTCCGCATAGATGCCACAGACCCAAATGGGAATAACCAGACATACTATGGACGCATAGATGAAATATGGGAACTAGAATATGCACCTACTTTGAAGATCCCATTGTTCAAGTGCCAATGGGTAAAGGTGACCGGAGGTGGGGTAACAGTAGACAACGAGTATGGAATGACAACAGTAGACCTTAGTAATATTGGGTACAAAGATGAACCATTCGTCCTTGCCAAGGATGTGAATCAGGTGTTCTATGTCAATGATATGTCTACCAAACCAAAAAGAGGAAAAACGATAATGACTCAACCAAAGAGCCAAAGCGCCACATAGTTCTTTCAGGGAAAAGAGTCATCGTGGGAATTGAGGACAAGTCGGATATGTCAGAAGATTATGAAAAGGATGACCGAATTCCGCCATTCAAAGTGAACAAAGACCCTAGCATCTTGGTAAATGATGAGGACACTCCATGGTTACGACGCGATCATAACCAGGGGACATACGTAAAGAAAAAGTTCACTGTTGTGCCCACTTGATGATATAGTCATTTAATGTAGCGTGTGTTTGAGATATTATGTAATAATTGTGAATTCAGATGTTTATTATGTCATGTTTCAAATTAAATCAATGTTTGATTTGGTGGGATTTCTCTCTCAAAAAGGTAAATTAGGATATTGAGTGATGAAAAATTAAAATATTAATGTTAAATTGATGTGAAAACAAATTTCCTATCCAAAACCAATAGTTTTAATAGTTTTAATTAAACACTACATTTTTGCATTAACGAAATAATAAATATTAGTTACATTATGTTTTATAATTGTAACAAAAAATAAAAAAGTTAGGTTATAGATTTTTCCTATGTGCAATAAAGAAAAATAAAATCCATATTTTTAACAAAATAATTTTATGCCTTTTATTTAATTTACTATGTATTTAACAAAAACTATTGCATTTCTATTGTATTTAACAAGACTATTGCTTAAAATAGGCGAGAAACGAAACTGCAGGCCACCTTTACTCCCGGGTGGGAAGCCCACCCGGGAGTAAAGGTGGGCTGCAGTTTCGTGGCCCGCCAAAAAAACCCTTTACTCCCGATGCTTATTACCAACCGGGAGTAAAGGTAAACCTTTACTCTCGGTTGGTAACACGCACCGAGAGTAAAGAGACCTTTACTCCCGGTTGGTAACTCGCACCGGGAGTAAAGACCCTTTACTCCCAGCTGGTGGCTGGCACCAGGAGTAAATCTCTCTGGTATATAACCGCCAGCGCCTGACGCAGATCGATCCGCTCCTCTTCTTCCTCGTCGAACACCGCCGCCCTCTTCTTCCTCGTGCCGCCGTTCGTTCGCCTTCCGTGACACCGCCGCCCTCTTCTTCCTCGTGCGGCCTCCACCGCGCGCGCCCGTGGCCCTCCACCGCGCCCTCCTCCGTGCGCGTCCGAGGCCCTCCACTGCCAAGCTCGAGGTGATCGATCAGTTCGTCTCTCTGTACATTCTCAGACGGTGGCCGAAAAACTTGAAAAAATGTTATATTTTGCTGTGATACCGAATATAGATGTTCTAAAGTAAATTACAAATGTCCTAGATTTTATATACGCAAATATCATATAAAAATGAAAGAAAACTTCAACGTTTCTTCATTTGTGAACTTTGAATATACAGATATAATATATTAATGTTGCTAAAGTAATATGAGCATTACATATTTTTTCAACTTTATATCATAGCATCAGAGATCGCCTGTAGAAGAAGAAAATAAATTCTTATCATTTTGGAAATAGTAATGGTTATATTAGCAATAAGACACATATACTTATATTTCATAATGACTTATACTTACATTATCAACATAGAATTTTCTCATATGATGAATGACTACATGGTTCACATGGTACATAGGATCACAACATCACGCACCGACACCGCCCCGGCCCGCCTCACGTCGTCGTCGTCAGCACGCCGGCCCGCCTCACATCGTCGTCGTCAGCACGCCGGCCCACCTCACATCGTCGTCGTCAGCACACCGGCCACCGCGCCGACACGTATATATACGTCATTTGTATTCATATGCATGTATATATACGTCGCGGAGCACCGCCGCCCTCGTTCGCCCATGCGTTTCTATGTATACGGTGGAGCACCGTCGCCCTCGTTCACCCATGTGTACAGACATATATACGGCGGAGTGGAGCACTGCCACTCTTGTCACACCACCCTCTCTCGCGTCCTAGTCGATCAACATTCGTATTATTGTTATCGTTAACGCTAAACAATCACACCAGGGCGAACCGCGCTGTTGATGTCACCGACGTGGTTCGCCCTAGTCACCGACGCAATTTGCCCTCGGCCGTTTATGTATAGCCCTAATTCGCCCTAGTACCGACGCAGTTCGCCCTAGTGTGGCGAATTGCGTCCGTGACCGAGGGGCAAGATTTAATAATGCATATTGTTCATAGATTTTACGCATGTAAGCAAAGATTTGACGTACTATATATTGGTTTTGTTTTTTGAAGCTAGATGGCCGACCCGAGAAACATGGATGAGGAGGAGTTGATGATGAATTTGATCAACACTGGCACTCAAGTTGTCGGCGATGATGGTGCTAAAAATAACGTGCAAGAGGATGCAGATGACGGGAGTCAGTACTTAGCTCTTGAACAAAATGAGCAACAACATATTGGCCAAGTATATATTTTTTATTATTAGCTATATATATTATCATATGTCTTATGTGTGCTCATGACATTAAAAATAATGTTTATGTTTTGTAGCCCTCTAGATCGACATCAACAACTACAACAAAGAGTAAAAATGTTCGAGGTCCCAAAAAGCCATTGGAGGGCCGCTTCATCATCTAAGAGTTCAATGTGGATACAGGAGAATCGGGGGGGGCGAATAAAATGAAATTCGTGCACCACTGTGGTTACCTTGTACGGGACCGACACCCAATCAGTACCCGCGAATGGAAGAAGAAGACCAATGCTCCTCATATCAGTTTTATCTCCGATCGTGACAAGACGTTAATTTGGAAAGATGTCTTGGTACATTTCACGCTCCAAACAGATGGTTATGATGATATAATAGATGGTGATGAATTGAAGGAGCGAGTTAGGGATTGGGCAATGAAGAAGATGGCCACCCAGTTTCAGACTTGGAAGAAACACCTATACACGACGTATGTCAAGAAGAACATAGCACCAGATTTTACTGTCCTAGGCCTGATCTCAAAGCAGAGGCCCTATTGGGATGAGTTTGTACAGTACAAGACTTCAGAAGAGGGTGTGAGTCGGGTGATAAAGAACCAACGTAATGCCCAACAGAAGACATACCACCATAAATTGGGATCAGGTGGCTACCCGACTGCCATTAAGAAGTGGAACAAAATGGAAGCAGACCTTCTTGCCAAGGGTATCAGACCAGAATCACTCGAGTGGGGAGAACGTGCAAAGAATTGGTTTTTCACTCATGGAGGAACACTGGACCAGGAGACAGGGAAGTGCGTTTATGGCGCAAGACTGCAAGAAGCAGCAGAAAGATTGTTTTATGCTCAGAGAGCTACTGCTAGTGGTGCGTTCAGGCCCAACAGAGAGAAGGATGAGCTGACATACGCCATCGGGACTATTGAACATGGTGGCCGAACTAGAGGCAAAGGAAGTGTCTCGTGGGAGCATGGATTCCCTCAGGACAGATCTTCCTACAGAAGCCGCCAGAGAAAGAAGGAAGAAGAGGCATAGCGGCTCCAGAGGTTGGAG
This sequence comes from Miscanthus floridulus, assembly GCF_019320115.1. NCBI lineage: Eukaryota > Viridiplantae > Streptophyta > Magnoliopsida > Poales > Poaceae > Miscanthus > Miscanthus floridulus. Next base: position 38,856,415 of record NC_089588.1, on the reverse strand, counting down.
GAAGCGGTGCGTGAAGCACAGGAGCGGGAAAAAAACCTTGAAGCGAGAATGTAGGAGGAAATCAGAAGGCAAGTGCAAATAGCAGTGAGTGCAAGTAAGCAGGCATCAGAGCCAGGAATCAACATTAGCCAATCTGTTCAATTGAAAAGCAGCTGCGCTTCCACGGAGATACCAAATCAAGGGGACACAGGACTGCGCTTCCCTATGGATGACGTCACTGAACCTTGTATATCGTGTGAGCTACACATTCCGAAGGGGAATTCCACAATCAAGGTGGCTATCGGTCTTGTTAATCCTATCGACCGAACCAAGACACCAAGGATTCATGGGAATATAATCCAAGAAGGATATGCTACCATCTTAGTAGATAAAGCTGAAAAAGGTTTTAGTGATTTGCCTCTTGACAATCCTGGAGGTGATGGCGAGAAAACTCTAGGAGAAGCAGAGAAGACATTCATTCTATGGCGCAAGCGCTACATCATTATTCCTAGGATGTCGGCTCCACCTCCTCCTGAACTACCTCACCATAGGTACATGCGGATGAAAACACTACATCATTAATTTGTATTGGCTTAAATAATTAACAATCTGCTCATAATAATATGTTATTCCTTTTTTTGTAGCAGATCCTCCCCCAACCTAAATCCAATTGTTCAATCGCCAGATCATCATAGTGCTCTGTACGATGACATTGTGTTGGAAGGCGAGGCTGCATCCACACCATCTCCAAGGAGGTCTCCAACGCCGCTGCCGTCACCTCCAAGGAGGTCTCCAACGCCGCTGCCAACACCTCCAAGGAGGTCTCCAACGCCTCCCCCGCCCCCGCCTACCAAGAAGCCTAGCAAGAGGCCAGCCCCGCAAACGAAGAACCAGTCCCCGTCGGCAAAGAAAGCCACCGTGAAACCAAGGGCTATTCCCAAAATAATATCTGAAGAGAAGGAAGAAGGAACTGATGCATATAAAAAAGATATGTCTAGATTCTATGACAAACTTAAAAAGAATCAAGAAGCAAGGAGAAACCCGGAGAAACCGTACTTCTTCGTAGCTCCAGATATTCTAAGAAAAAGGGTGCCCTCTTACCAGCAACAACAGCGGGAATCTCGTAAGCCGTCCAAATCAACGTTATCGGACTATGACCGCACTCTCACCAAGTCAATTGAGGCGGCACAGAAAAAGAAGCGGGCATGGAAAGGAGTTGCCCAACTCAGACAACAAGCGCACCAATCAGTCCCCTCGCTAGTTGTTGGTAATGAATATGGTTCGAATTTAGGATTAATGCATCAGGCAAACATACCTCTGGATGTCGATTTGGATCACCTTGGTGAATTTGTTGATGAGACTGGTCTCGACCTTTACCAGATGTTTGGTGATGGAAACATTGAGAGTGCGGCGGAGGTTGGTATTTGGAAGAAAAAATTTGTACTAGGCCAGAGTCTATACAACCCTCAAGCCTTATCTGATCTGGGGATGCAAATGTACCTGCTAAACAAGTGGTACATGTAGGCGTCTACCGGTGGAGACTTCTGAGTTGGTGTCAGAATTAGAGACGAACATTGGTTCCGTGGCGATGATGTCATGTATGTTGACTTTGCAGAATTTCATCAACTATGCCACCTGACCTCTCTGGACAAAGTTATCATTAGCTGCTATTGCCTGTAAGTAATAATTCTTTCGATCTATTATTAAACTCATCATATGTGTGTATATGCATATAAATTATCCTAACAAGTACTATATATATGCAGATTTACAATGACAGAGCTCAGATTAATGAGTGTTATGCGTTATATCCTATAAACACATGCAGCAATCACTGGATATTGATGGACATCGATCTGGTGAAAAGTCACTTGATAATCTATGACTCGATGAGAAAACCACAACAAGACTACCAAGATATGATAGATATTATCCAGAGGTAATTTTGGTATCTCTAGCAACTATATATACACACAAACATGATGATTAACTATATATGATGACGTGGCAAATTTTTTATTGGGCAGTGTTTGGAAAACATTTATTGAGAAGCAACACATGGGAAAATGCAAAGCACCACTGAATGTAATCCCTTTGAAAGTAAGTCCCCTAAATCGCATCATCTTTATTAATTAAACATATAGCTTTCACCGGATCACCAGATTGGATGACAAATCTTTTTCTCGTAAAGTGGTGTCTGAGGCAGGAACAGGGGAACAACTACTGTGGTTACTATGTTTGCAAGTTTATCAAGGTGGTCTCCCAAAGAACTCCTACAGAGAGACTCAAAGTACGTTAAAAATACACTATATATTCATTTAATTATTATTATTGATTGTGTTACTATGTCTTTATATATATATATATATATATATATATATATATATATATATATATGTACATATATTAATTTATTTTCCTTTAATTTAAACCTGTAGACTCGATGGTTGGAGGAAAAGGTCATACGGTAAGACCAAATCAAAGCAATTCAAGAGTCTATAGCCGGATTTTTTAATGAGCAGGTCATCGATTCCAAGGGCGAGTTCTACTTCGACCCAACACTGCCATTGAAGCCAAGCTAGAGGATGAGAGAAAACTTGTTATATCACAACAACTGTAATGCAATCTTTTTGTAACATATGCACATAAAATAATATAATGTAAAATACACATATGCATGCATGCATGTAAATATATATATATGATGCATGCATGCATATATATATATATATATATATATATATATATATATATATATATATATTTCTATGCTTGAATTGTGTGATTTAATACGTTCATTGTGCTTGAACCGAAATATACTATACGCCCGTATAAATGTATAATTAGCAGCGTACAATACGACTTCGAAAACCTATTTTGAAAATAAAACAAAAAAATGAAAAGAAAAGAAAAAAGAAAAAAACCTTTAGTCCCGGTTCGTATTACCAACCGGGACTAAAAGTGCCGACCATCGTGGCATGTCATGAGGCACCTTTAGTCCCGGTTGATGTTACCCACCGAAACTAAAGATCCTCCTTTAGTCCCGATTCCTGACTCGGGACTAAAGGACCCCCTTTAGTCCCGAATACTTTCTCGGATGGAGAACCTGAACTAGAGAGGTAAGTAAAGCTCGGTTCTCTACCGGTGCTTAAAGCGCTAGTGCGGCGCGGGTCTGGCGGCTGGATGCGTGTGTGGTAAAGGAGCCATCCGTCAACGTCCTAGCTGGTAAAGGAGGTCCATCCATGCCTTCATGCCTACTAGCTAGAGTTTTGCTTCTAGAAGGCAGCAGCATTTCGACAGCGAAGTTGGAGCACATGCACGATCCATCGACCGTGCAAACACAAGGGCCCCACGACAAATGCATGCGCCGCTCAACTTGAGAAAAAAAGGCACAAAGTTTCTCTAGACGCGCGCTGAGATGTAAAGCAAATAACATGTGTACAGTTAAAAGCCACCAGGCACCAGGCCCCTTCAAATATGCTCCCTCCGGCATGGTAGCATTCAAAATTTATCCTCAAATATAATACATTCTACAGGACAAAAACCAGTTTTACATTAAATACTTTTCATTTATCAATCAATCACCATTAATCACGTTGATAATAGTGTCTAATTAGAAAATAAAATGAAGATACACGTTTCTTTTATGTTCTCTCTTAATTTGTTTTAAAATTCTTAGAATGCACTGTATTACAGAAGAGAGGGAGCTCATATTCAATCAATCTAGCTAGCTGGTCCCCACTAGAAAAAGAAAATCTGACCATGCAATCATGCATGTTATCCAGGGAAAAAAAAGAACACTGTGGAATCATATGCGGCGTCGGTGTCACAGGTAGGCAACGTCAGGTTATACCGCCACGTCTGGACCGAACGTAGGAATCATGTTAATTATCTCTCTGAAGGGACTGGACGTCTGGACTCTGGACCGGAGCCTAGCTTCCACGGTTTTATGCATCCTGATGACTCATCCGGGGACATCTTAATCTGAGATTGAGGCTCAAATCAAGGACCATATATCTCTTGTTTACCTAGCTTCTAGAAACATTTCAGCAGTATAGTTGCAATAAACAACACACTGATGGGTATAGTGCAAAACATCACATAGGCCTAGCTAGGCCCCCACCACGGATAGTTAAATTAATAACAACCAATCTAGTGCACACTAGAAAATCCAAAGAGATTGGGCGTTACTTGCCTCATGTGATTGTTTTTTTTTTTTAAACAATGGGAGCAAGGGTAATTGTGGTAAGCAACGCCGCATACACGTCGCCCGTGCCGCGCCAAAGGCACCCGCCGCCGGGAAGAAGGTGCCGGCTCGTCACCGGCGTCTGGCGTCGCCGGCCTGCCGCCCCCCAGCCAACCGGCCATTAGATTGAGCGTGATGATTGATGACACACGCAGGCGCGCGCTGGTCGATTTATTTTCGCTCAAGACCAGTTCGTTATTACACTACAAGCCATGGCCATTTCCAGTACAGAGCAGTGTCAGCACGGCGCCACAGCCACAGCCACAGCCCAGTAGCCCACAGCTCTGCATTTCGGGGCGGGCAACCGCATACGGATCAGGCGACGCGGCGGCACAGCGTGAGCCCGTCGGCGATGGCGATCTGGCAGACGTGCACGCGGGGATCAGCGGCGATGGCGACGTTGAACTCCCTGGTGGCCGCGGCGAGCGGCTCATCGGGGGACGCGACCACCGAGCCGCTCCACAGCGTGTTGTCGTAGGCGATGAGGCCCCCGACCCTGACCAGCTGCAGCAGCCGCTCGTGGTAGTTGAGGAAGTTCACCTTGTCCGCGTCCACGAACGCGAAGTCGAACCAGCCCTTGTTCACCTCCTGCAAGACAAAATCGCAGCGGCCGGCATCATCTCTGCACCGCGAGAACATTTGCACATGGATGCGGTTCTGTGTAATTTCTCTTCACCTCGGCCACCATCTGGTCCAGCACGGGCAGCGCGAGCCCGACATGGAAGTCGATCTTGTGCGCCACGCCGTGTTGAACCCAGAGTCAGTAATCGTGTCAGTCATTTAGGTGTGCATTAGGTGTTACATTTTGATGTTCAGCATGTTTGTAATTAGCGTAGAATCCTGGGTGTGTGGCGATTGCACACGCACTCGCCAGGACCGCGTCTTCAGGGCCACCTCCGCCATGGCTGGCACGCCGTGCATGTCGCACGGGCTCCGGAAATGACGGCGCACCGTGCAGCGCCCAACCGTGGCGGGGGGGAGGCGATCCAGGCCTACAAGGCCAAGTTGAATGCATGAACAAAGCTGCGCATTCGCAGTGAACCGAAACTGTTCTCTCTCTCGCGTGTATCGCTCGCTCGCCGCCGTAGAGTTTTTAGTTGACGCGGTCACCACTCGCCGGTGTTCCGCCTCGCCGGGCTCCTCGACGGAGCAGCGGTTCCAACAGTCTGGCATCAGAGCTGGTTTATGCAATACGACGGCAGCGTAAGCCCACCAAGAGAGCCACCGCGCAAGAAATTCGTCGTTCCCAAGAAATCGCCATCACCAAGCACCATGGGCGACACCCAACCCTCAAACAGCACCGGCGGCGTCAAGGAGAGCTCACTCCTCTGGCCGATGCTGACCACCGACAACTACACCGAATGGGCGATGCTGATGCAGTGCAACTACGAGGCTTTGGAGATCTGGGGGGTGATCGACCCAGGTACCAATCCCAAGCGGGCGCAAGATCGGCAAGCGATGAGCGCACTCTTGCGCTCAGTCCCGAAGGAGATGTGGCAGTCGCTGGGGAGGAAGGCGACGGTGAAGGAGGCGTGGGAGGCGGTGAAGACGATGCGGATCGGCGCGGATCGCGTCAAGGAGGTGAACGCCCAAAGGCTCTTGAAGGAATTCGAGAACATTGCCTTCAAGGAGGGCGAATGCATCGATCAATTCGGCATGCGCATCACCAATCTCGTCGGCAACCTGAAAACTCTCGGTGAGAACATTGACGATGTCCGCGTAGTGAAGAAATTTCTTCGCGTGGTGCCGCCTCGCTTCACACAGGTGGTAGTATCCATCGAGATGTTCGTCGATCTCAAGACCTTGACGGTGGAGGAGTTGATCGGGAGGTTGCGGGCCGCGGAGGAGCGGTTCGAGGACAAGACGGAGGCCGTCACCGACAAGATGGGGCGGTTGATGATGGCCGAAGAAGACTGGATGGAGAAGCACAAGCATCGCTTCCTCTCGGGGTCCAAGCCCGGAGGGAGCGGCGCGGGCGGCGGTGCTCCTAAGAACAAGGCGGCGGCACGACCTGATGGCGGCACCTCGAAACCGGTCAAGTTGACCTCCGAGGGCACGCCACGTCGCAAAGGTCGGTGCCGGAACTGTGGCATCTATGGCCACTGGGAGCAAGACTGCAAGCGCCCGAGAAAAGACAAGAAAAAGGAGCAGGCTCCACCGGAGGCCAACATCGCCGTCGGCGGCGGTGATCAGGTGGGTGCGCTGATGCTGGCCACGTGTGACGTCATGCACGGGCCATCACAGTGTGTTCACCTGATGGAGGAGAAGGTTGTACCGGTGGACGTCCCTAATGGCGTCTGGGTGCTCGACACTGGGGCGAGCAATCACATGACGGGATCACTGTCAGCACTGTCACAGCTTGACAGCAGTGTTCAAGGGACAGTCAAGTTTGGAGATGGCTCCACCGTCCGAATCAAAGGTATGGGTTCAGTAATTATGCAAGATCGAAATCAGAATCACAAAGTTCTTACTGAAGTATACTACATACCTGAATTGAAAAGCAACATTGTTAGCTTGGGCCAGTTGGAAGAAAAGGGGTTCAGATATGTGGGAGAAAATGGAAAATTATGTGTTTATGATCAGGATCGTACCTTGTTAATCTCTGCACCTAGAGTTGGAAATAGACTGTATCTAGCTAAGTTCAGTTTGACACCTCCAGTTTGTTTGCTTGCACAGTCTGAAAATTTGTCTTGGCTTTGGCATGCTCGATTTGGACACCTGAATTTTAGATCACTAAACATGTTGGGTGCTAAGTCAATGGTTGTTGGGATGCCATGTGTCAAGGAGGTGGAGAAGGTATGTGATGGGTGTGTCCTAGGTAAACAGCATAGAAAGCCATTCCCACAAGTGTCAAACTTCAGAGCAGAAAAAGGGCTAGAATTAGTTCATGCAGACCTATGTGGAAAAATAACACCAGAGAGCATTGGGGGAGCTTCTTTTTTTCTGTTGGTGGTGGATGACCACAGCAGATATATGTGGATTGAAATGCTTAAGTCCAAAGACCAAGCCTTTGAGTGTTTCAAGAAGATTATGCTAAGAGCTGAGAGTGAGTCTGGTGAAAAATTAAAAGCCTTGAGAACAGACAGAGGTGGTGAATTCACTTCAAACATGTTCTCAGTTTTCTGCAGCAATGGTGGAATCAAGCACTACACCACAGCCCCATATACACCACAGCAAAATGGGGTTGTGGAAAGAAGAAATCAATCAGTAGTAGAAATGGCAAGGTGTCTGCTGAAAGCCATGAGGGTTCCATCAGTGTTTTGGGGTGAAGCTGTCAGAACAGCTGTATATTTGCTAAATAGGTGTCCTACCAAGGCCCTAAGTGGCAAAACACTTTTTGAAGTTTGGCATGGAAAGAAACCAGTAGTGAGTCACTTGAAAGTATTTGGTTGTGTTGCAAATGTAAAGAAAGTTGGGCCTGGTGTCAATAAGCTATCTGACAGATCCAGCAAGATGGTCATGATAGGCTATGAATCAGGTACTAAAGGTTACAGATTGTTTGATCCTTCCTCTAACAGGTTGGTGGTGAGCAGAGATGTCTTATTTGAAGAAAATGTACCCTGGGATTGGAACAATACACAATGCAGCACAGATCAGCAAGTGACAGATTCATTTGTTGTTCACTATGAGTTGTCTGACCAAAATCCGATAACAGGCCAAAATGCAGAAAATGCAGACAATGCTGGTACCCCAGTTGCAGCTCAAGGGGGTGACTCACCAGCAGATCAAGGGAGTAATGTGAGCCACAATCACTCACCTAACTCCCCAAATGCTCCAAGATCCAATGCAGCACCAGCTATGCAGTATGCAACTCCACCAAGCCAACATTCAGAGGACACCTATGGTGGACCACTCAGATTCAGAAAACTTGATGATATTTTCAACAATACAGAAGAGTTGGAAGAATATGAGTATAGTGGAGTTTGCTTACTCGCAGCAGATGAGCCAGCTAGTGTGGATGAAGCATTGGAAGATAAATGCTGGGTTGAAGCAATGAACAGTGAATTGAGGTCTATAGAAGAAAACAACACTTGGTGCTATACTAATCTGCCAAAGGGTCACAGAGCCATAGGTTTGAAATGGGTTTACAAGGTGAAAAGGGATCCGGAGGGCAATATAGTCAAGCACAAAGCTAGACTTGTTGCAAAAGGCTATGCTCAAAAACATGGAGTGGATTATGAGGAGGTTTTTGCTCCTGTAGCTAGGCTTGAAACTGTCAGACTCATGTTGGCACTTGCTGCAAGTGGAAAATGGGAGGTGCATCACATGGATGTGAAGTCTGCTTTTCTAAATGGTGAGCTACAGGAAGAGGTATATGTACAGCAGCCTCCTGGTTTTCAGAATTCCAAGCAGTCTGGAAAAGTTTTGAAACTGTCAAAGGCACTATATGGCCTGAAACAAGCACCCAGGGCTTGGAATGCCAAGCTGGATCAAGAACTTGTGAAGCTAGGGTTTTGCAAAAGCAGTGAAGAACATGCAGTCTACAAGAGAGGAAGTGGGGATAACTTGCTGCTTCTAGGAGTGTATGTTGATGATCTAGTCATCTGTGGGCCTGATAAGAATAGAATCCATGAATTCAAGCAACAGATGAGCAAGACTTTCAGCATGAGTGACTTGGGACTGCTAAGCTATTATCTGGGAATGGAGGTGAGGCAGAAGCCTGGTGTAATAACCATTTGTCAAAGAGCATATGCAGCGAAAATAGTAGAGCAATGTGGCATGACTGGTTGCAATACTGTGGATACACCCATGGAGCAAAATTGCAAGTTAATACCTGGGAGGCCTGATCTAGTCAGAGATGTGACAAAGTTTAGAAGCTTTGTGGGAAGTTTGAGGTACTTAGTGAACACTAGACCTGACATTGCTTACTCTGTTGGAATGGTCAGTAGGTTCATGGAGTCACCTACCTCTGAACATTGGGCAGCTCTGAAGAGAATTGTCAGGTATATTGCAGGGACTACTCAGTATGGCTGCAAGTATACTTGTAAATCATTGATGAACCTGAAACTGTTGGGTTACTCAGATAGTGACCATGCTGGTGACTTGGAGAAGAGGAAGAGCACATCAGGTGTAGTGTTTTTCTTGAATGGAAATGTGGTAACCTGGACCTCACAGAAACAAAGGCCAGTGACACTGTCAAGTTGTGAAGCCGAGTATGTTGCTGCAGCTTCAGCAGCCTGTCAGGGTGTTTGGCTGGTCAGACTTATTGCAGATCTCACTGACCAGAATCTTCAGAAGTTCAAGCTTCTCATGGACAGCAAATCTGCCATTGAGCTGAGCAAGAATCCAGTATATCATGAAAGGAGCAAACACATTGACACACGCTACCACTTCATCAGGGAGTGTGTTGCTGATGGGATTGCAGAGGTGGATCATGTTAGCACCGACAGACAGCTTGCAGATATCTTGACGAAGCCTTTGGGAAGGATCAAATTCGTTGAAATGCGTCAACAGCTGGGAGTTGGGAACATGTGTCACGATTAAGGGGGTGAAATGTTGAACCCAGAGTCAGTAATCGTGTCAGTCATTTAGGTGTGCATTAGGTGTTACATTTTGATGTTCAGCATGTTTGTAATTAGCGTAGAATCCTGGGTGTGTGGCGATTGCACACGCACTCGCCAGGACCGCGTCTTCAGGGCCACCTCCGCCATGGCTGGCACGCCGTGCATGTCGCACGGGCTCCGGAAATGACGGCGCACCGTGCAGCGCCCAACCGTGGCGGGGGGGAGGCGATCCAGGCCTACAAGGCCAAGTTGAATGCATGAACAAAGCTGCGCATTCGCAGTGAACCGAAACTGTTCTCTCTCTCGCGTGTATCGCTCGCTCGCCGCCGTAGAGTTTTTAGTTGACGCGGTCACCACTCGCCGGTGTTCCGCCTCGCCGGGCTCCTCGACGGAGCAGCGGTTCCAACACGCCGGCCTTCTGGATCACCGGCAATCCTATCTGGTCGTAGCTCTCGCGGGTAACGTCGATGGCCACGATCTGCCGCGCCAAACACGGCGACCAAGGATTGGAAAGTCGCTGATCCCCAACACAAACAGATTGGAAAGTCGCAGTGATGAAGTGGTCACGCACGCACTGACCTTGCCATCGTCAGGGAGGGCGAGGGCGGTGGCGAGCAGCGAGTAGCCGGTGAAGACGCCGACCTCGACGGCATTCTTGGCGCCGAGCATCTCGATCAGGAGCCCCAGCAGCTGCACCTCGTCCGGCGACGCCGCCATGCCAGCCCTGCAGCGCGTCTCAGCGCATCCGGACAGACGTCAAACACGTACCGTGCAAGAAGCGCTCCGAGCGCAGGCCAACGCACGGAACGAGCAGCTAGCGGATCCGTGGGCGTGACTCACATGGGGTGGGTGGCGGTGGCGACGCGAAGCTCCCGCAGGCAGTCCGGCTCGCGCGGGAACACGGTGGATTCCAGTATGTACTAGACGAAGCGAAGAAAGGTAATCGCCGACGAGCGGTTATGAAGTCTCGTGGGATGAAACATTGCTTGGTGCTTCGGATGGGTTACCTGATACAGTGATTGGCTCTTGAGGAGGGTCTTGCTGTGGAGGCTGCTCCCAGCAGCCGTCTTGTTGCCTTCTCCAGCGCCGGTGGAAGCCATCCTCCGACGGAAGGTTTTGCTATCCGGCGATGTTGTTGCGGGGAGGTCGGAAGGAGACAAGGAGTTGTTTTGTTGTCTTCAAGTTGCCGGCCGGAGGGTAGGCCATCATTCTATATACTCCTCTAATAGAAACAAGGTTAACCTCGCAAGAGGAAACGTGTGGGCCTCCACCGTATGGGATTGGGCTCTGAACTGTAAGGCAACTTATGTGAGATGTATTTTATGGTCCGACGGGCCCAAAGGACCGAAAGGCGCGAGACATCAGTGACCCCTTAGGTTTCGTTAAAAACGTGTTTCCAGCAGAGACAGAGCACCAGGCAAAAGAAATGTGCTCTGTCACAAGCTGCTCATGGGAACATGAGATGCTCCCTCCTGCGCTAGGGTACTGCAGCACAAAACGACGCGCCGAACAATCTAGGAGCATGCCAATCCTGTGAGGGTAGGGATGAAGGCAAGGACAGTGTCACAATAGCCACATTTGCATCACTGCAATTTGCATGGCATATGCAAGAACAACCGTACAACTGTCCAAGCGTCTGTCATGAGAACAGTCTGATTGTCTGAACTTCTGAAGGCCAATGGGCAATGGCACCTCATCATATGCATAACTTATGTAGAGATTGGAATAGAACTTCCTTTTTTTAAAATGGTGCCTCATCATGGTAAGTGCTCACTGGTCACTGGGAATCCTTGCGGCTAACCAACAGATCGAGGAGATGGATCCGAGTCACAAGTAGTGCATTCCGTCCATGGTATTTATGTCGGGCCTATTAGTTTGATCTCTACCAATTGGCCCAACGGTCAATTGGGCCCTTGGATCAACACCCTGATTAGGGGCGTCCAACCACTCAATGATTTGTGGGCCCCTATCGCACAGCACCATAAAAAGGAAGTTGGGGCTGGGCATGAGGTATGAGGTTGACCTGAGCCACCGCAACCTACCTATAGAGAAACCTAACCCGATCTAGAGGGAACGGTGCTGCCAGCGGCGGGAAGTGCCACCACCGGACCGCGGCACCTCGAGTCACCGTCGGTCGCCGTCACTGCACTGCGCCTGCACTACTACTACGACTCTAGTGGCCATGTCGCTATGGCGCCATGGCCGTGGCTACATATGATGAAGTACATCACCAAGTCTCCCTCTCCCAATTCATGCATTAAGCTAAGTCCTACTCACTTATCTACACCTAGAATAGTTTTCGATTCTATCATTGGTATCGGAGCCTAGGTTGCTAGTTTGTAGATCTAGTTAGAGGTGGCAGCAATTTAGAAGTAGATGAGAAAGATTCAATTCGGATCGAGACAGAGGGTTCCTAACCCAAACCCCAGTCGGGGTGAAGAAATCAGAAGAAAGAGGTTCAATTTGGTCGATTTGGATCGACCCAAACACGAACCCTAACACTAACCCGCAAATAGTCGGTGGGGAAGATGAACAGTGGGTTCGGCCAAACCTTAACCGGCTGAATCTACGACCGAGGAAGGGGAAGAAGCAAAGAGACAGAGGGTTTGAACCCTAACTCAAACTCCAAGCACTAACCCGAACCCTAATCCATCGGGGAAGAAAAACAGTAACCGATATCTAACCCTAACCCTAAATCGGATCAGCTCCGAGAAGAAGGGAAACAAGATGTGAACAGAGAGAAGAAAGAAGGGGAAAAGGGGAAGGGCATGGGAGGTGGCTCGCCGGCCTCCACTCACCGGGTCACCCATGAAGGACCTCAGCGCCGGTATAGACCGACCGCGCTAGGGCACCGCTGCCAGTCCACTCGACGATGGCGCACTCACCCGCTAGGGAGTGCACACGCCGGTGAGGGGGCCGGCAATGGTGCCATCATCCTCTTCTTCTCCGATCTCTCTCTCTCTCTCTCTCTCTCTAGTGGACGCTGCGTTTTGCTCTCCGTCGCGGCGATCAGAGAGGAAAGGGAGGGAGTGAGACTGAGCTAGGGTTTGGGGGAGCCGGCTGCAGCTGGTGGTTTTGTTCCGCCAAAATGGCCGGACAGCCATCCGATGCAGATGAGCGGTCGAGATCGTCTGGACCGAATAGAGCCCAGGCGGGAAATGGAAATCCTGGCCTAGGTCCAGGTTGTGGCCTGGGCGTGGGGAGGCACCGCACGCGCTGCTGTGCATTTATGGGCCACACGTTGTTGTGCGTTGCTGGGCCCCGCGCGAGCACCTGAAATATCAGGCCAAACGCACAGTAATGTTTATAGATTTGTTTATTTATTTTCAAAAGCGAATCTTGATGAATTTTGATTAGTTTTTAATCTCTATTCAATTTTGAACCAACGGGATAAATTGTTCAAAGAATAGTGAGTACAATGAGATGCTTCTAAAAATAAATAAACAATTTATCAAGTTTCCGCTAGAAAGTTTAATGTTGATTATCTTCTAATTAAATTCGAACCAACAGAAGAATTTGATTTGAAGAGCTATTATATTTAGTAAATTATGATCATGTTTATCCTCTAATTAAATTAGAACCAATGGGAAAATTTAATTGGAGGAGTAGTCCATTTTTTTATGTTAAATTATGGTATTGACCAATATTGATGATAACAATATTATAATGAGTTTAAGTTTGCGGTTTAAATCTCTGATAAATTTCACACCAACATGGTTAATTTTTTAGAGAGTAGATAAGGACCAAGAAATGCTCCTGAACTAATAGAATGTATTTTATTAACATGTTTTCGCTACAATGAAGTTGATTATCTTCCAATTAAATTCGAACCAACGGGAGAATTTAATTCTAAAGAGTAGTTATATGGATTTCAAGTAAATTTATGGGTTTTATGCATTAATTCTATTTTCTGCCCAACGGTGATGTAGAATTGATGTAGAAGCATTTTGTTTATTTAACCGACGAGATCACTCGGCTGCATGCCAATGGGCTGTAATGCTGGGGTATGTGAATGAAAAGGCTTGAGTCAAGCCAGTTCAGGATAGTTTTTGCTAGTTTACTAATTTTTTGATTAAATTGGAACCAATAGGAAGATTTAATTAGAAAATGAAGTATAAGTGAATATTTTAGTTGTCATGACTAAGTTTTAGTATAGATGTATCCCGCATGGGGAGAAGTTTTGGCATAGTAATTATGCTAGTCCATCCAGCATGTCGGGAGAAGTTTTGTGATGATTCACATGTTTTGTATCCCGCATAGCGAGAGAAGTTTGGGTAGCTCTTATGCTGTCCTAGTATTGACCTTGGCACAATAGAAATACATAGTCATGGTCAATACTAACCAAAAGATTAGAAAAGATGCAAGCATGACTTGTAAAAGTACTGCTAATGAAAGACCTTGTTGAGTTCTTGAAGTGAAATAAGGAAAGAGTACTCCTAAATGGATTAAGAAATAACTTTATTTATATGACACAATCATGTGAATGAAGTAAGTTAAAAGTGTCTCCTCGTTAACAGGCTTTCTGAATAGTTCTCGAAATTATGGCAGTAAAGTTCATGCCATATTTCAAGGGGGAGAATATTAAGATCAATTAAGAAAGATACTCTTCATTAAGAGTGAGATAAATATCAATTAAGATGTATGTGACCGTCGGAGGAGTACAACGGTCACAACAACGATACCCCTAAGCAGAGAAAGAGCTACATTCTTGGACCTTTTAAAGTTCTGATAGGAAAATAGTGTAGTTAGCGTCAAAGATGTTAAGGTGGTGCTTACAGTGTCATATGAGGTTTTAACAGATTAAATCCAAAATAAGAAATTTGAAGATACACTATCTTTAGAAAAGATGGGAAGATCTGGGAGAGCATGGTATGTAGAGGTATGGAGAGACCTAAGACTTGAAGAGAAGAGGAACTGTGTGCCCTCTCTAGTGACTCAGGAGCAACAAGTTTCTCAATACCTGTTGATGTTGTATGACCAATACAACACCTGTTGTTGGCTCTTCGAAGAAGATGAATAATGTAAACAAGGATCTTGTGATACAGGACCCTGTAGAATCAATTGCCTCTTGGCAATGAAGAGCAACAACAGCCCCATATGAAAGTGTTAGTAGCTGAGGCCCTAGAAGGTCTCAAAGAATTAGTAAACCAGTTTTATGATGACTATAAAGTCTATGTTAGTAAAGAAATTCAAATGAAGGGTGATCCCACCTCATTTGAAGAAGCCATGAGAAGCGTTTACTCGTTTGATTGGCAAGAAGCTATCGAAGTTGAAATGAATTCGAAGAATACCAACGATGTTTGGGACGTAGAAGTAATTTCTAATGGAGCCAAAACAGTAGGCAGTTAATGGGTCTACAAGACAAAATGTGACTCCAAAGGAAATGTAAAAAGATATAAAGCACGATTTGTGGCAATATGCTTTAAGCAAAGAGAATGAATAGATTACAATGAGAGTTTTCTCTCCAGTCTTATGTAAGGATTATTTTAGAATTATAATGGTGTTAATGGCACATTACGATTTAGAGTTACATCAGATAGATGTAAAGACGACATTCCTCAATGGGGATTTATATGAAAACGACAACATGGCACAACCAAAAAGGTTTTGTCGTGGAAGAAAAGAACATATGGGATGCCGCCTGTGGAAATCCATTTATGGGTTAAAAGTAAGTCTCTAGACAGTAGTATTTGAAGTTGATGAAACAATGAGAAAGTTTGGGTTTTAAGAAAAATGAGAAGAACAATAGTGTTTATGTGAAGTTCAAGAATAGAAGTTTTGTCTTCAAGTTTCAATGTGAATGATCTTGGTGAAGCATCATTGGTTCTAGGAATCGATATTCACCAAGATAGAAGAAAAATGGGGTATTAGGACTATCGCAAAGACATACTTAGAAAAAATTCTAAAGAAGTAAAGTATGCATGCGAGTAAACCTACGCCTGCTCCTATAGTCAAGAGTAATAGTTTTGGGAACTTTAAGTGTTCTAGGAACCGATATGAGATCGATCAAAAGAGTATGGTTTCATATGCTTCAGCTGTTGGAAGCTTGATGTGTGTACAAGTACAAGTAAGAACTTACCCTGACGTAGTTTATGTATCCGGGATATTTTAGCAGAAGTCTAGCTCAGATACAGATCACTGGAATTGAGTTGAGAATGTCTTGCAATTTTGCAAAGTATTATAGGCCTCATGCTGAGTAAGAAAGAATAAGAACTCTCAAATAGTTGATGGTACAAAAGTTAAGTCTTGGCGAGATGTATAGTAAATCCACAGCAGTTGCTAACACTTGTAGTTGGAGTATTATTGTGGAAAAGCTCCAAAGAAACAGTTGTGGTGTCATCAGTGATGAATACCATAGTATAGCTTGACATGAGGCTTAAGGAACAGGCAAAAGGAGGTTAAGGAATTTGTACCCGGATTTAACAATGGTAGACAATAGCAATAACCATTTAAAGTAAGTTAATTCCTAAGACAACTAGTCAAGTATGCTGCCAAACACATTGACATTAAGGTATATGTTGTAAAGGAGAAAATCTAGAATCATTTTGAAAGCATTGAGCACATAAGTACCAAGTACTTGTGGATCCGCTTATCAAAGGCTAACCACCCAGTACGTTCAGAGAACACTAAGTCGATATGGGTTTATGGGAAAGCCTATGATTTCTGGATACTAAGGGCCAAGTTGAGTATCTGTTTTAAAACAGAGAGGTGCGTTGTAGCTGTTTAATCTAATGGCAACAGACCGTGACGATGAGGCACGCTCTATGCACTGATCTGTGATGGAATGGGAATAAGATAAAGTAAGTAAGTTAAGTTTATGGAATAATGTGAGATCAAGGAGGAGAATGTTATTTTGATCTCCACCCCCTTGGATCAACGCCCTGATTGGGGCGTCCAAACACTCAATGGTTGGTGGACCATCGTCGCACAGCACCATAAAAGAGAAGATAGGGCCGGGCACGAGGTACGAGGTTGACCTAAGCCGCCGCAATCTGCCTACAGAGAAACCTAACCCGATCTAGAGGGAGCGGTGCTGCCAGCAGCGGGAAGTGCCACCACCGGACAGCGGCACCTCGCGTCGCCGTCGGTCGCCGTCACTACACTGCGCCTGCACTACTACTACGACTCCAGTGGCCACGCCGCTGTGACGCCGTGGCCGTGGCTACATATGATGAACTACATCACCAAGTCTCCCTCTCCTGATTTATGCATTAAGCTAAGTTCTACTCACTGATCTACACCTAGAACTACATCACCAAGTCTCCCTCTCCTGATTTATGCATTAAGCTAAGTTCTACTCACTGATCTACACCTAGAAGAGTTTTCGATTCTATCACTGGCTCCTGCATCAGTCGTCACTGACTGTATGTAATTTGACAGGGACCGGCCTATGACGACAAGCTTGACATTGGTCCTCTCGCTTGGCAAAAGTACATGTACACTGCTGCATCTTTGTTCTGTTTCTATACAACGATATGTCTTCTGTATGGTTGAAACAAACAAGACGCAATATGATGGTTGATGGATATATGCATGGCTACTTGTCACCATCGTTAGCCTATTTGTCGGCATTAGAAAAAAAATCCAAAGGGAAATGTGTGATTGGCTGTTTATTACGGCATCTTATCATGGAACCGTTTCATGTCATCCTAGCTATATATCTTCCAAGACAAATACTAGTACTACCAAGATCCAAGGTCCAAGGAGCCATCCGTCAACGTCCTAGCTGGTAAAGAAGGTCCATCCATGCCTTCATGCCTACTGGCTCGAGTTTTGCTTCTAGAAGGCAGCAGCATTTCGACAGCGAAGTTGGAGCACATGCACGATCCATCGATCGTGCAAACACAAGGGCCCCACGACAAATGCATGCGCCGCTCAACTTGAGAAAAAAAGACACAAAGTTTCTCTAGACGCGCGCTGTGATGTAAAGCAAATAACATGTGTACAGTTAAAAAGCAACTTGCATTGAGAACGAAGGCAGGCACGAGCTAGTACGTGCCTGATGATAAACCCAGTTAGGCCCTTTGTTTTCCTTCTAGAACCATTTCAGCTTGCATGCATAGCCGGAATACTGCACTCCACCAGGCACCAGGCCCATTCAAATATACTCACTCCGTCCTATAATATAGTTCATTATAGCATTCAAAATTTATCATCGAATATAATGCATTCTAGAGGGCAAAAACTAGTTTTACATTAAATACTTTTATTTATCAATCAATCACCATTAATCACGTTGATGATAATATCTAATTAGGAAATAAAATGAGGATACACGCATCTTTTATGTTCTCTTTTAATTTATTTTAAAATTCTTAGAGTGTACTGTATTACAGTAGAGAGGGAACACGTATTCAATCAATCTAGCTAGCTGGTCCCCACTAGAAAAAGAAAATCTGACCATGCAATCATGCATGTTAACCAGGGGAAAAAAAGAACACTGTGGAATCATATGCGGCGTCGGTATCACAGGTAGGCAACGTCAGGTTATACTGCCACGTCTGGACCGAACGTAGCAATCATGTTAATTATCTCTCTGATGGGGACTGGACGTCTGCACCGGAGCCTAGCTTCGACGGTTTTATGCATCCTGATGACTCACCCGGGGACATCTTAATCTGAGATAGAGGCTCAAATTAAGGACCATATATCTCTTGTTTACCTAGCTTCTAGAAACATTTCAGCAGTATAGTTGCAATAAACAACACACTGATGGGTATAGTGCAAAACATCACATAGGCCTAGCTAGGCCCCCACCACGTACGGATAGTTAAATTAATAACAACCAATCTAGTGCACACTAGAAAATCGAAAGAGATTGGGCGTTACTTGCCTCTTGTCATGGAACCATGTTATCTCCACTTCGTCTCCAGATTAAACAAATGCTAAGGATAGGAATTGTGCATCAGTTAAGACGGGGAAAATGTACAAATCAGCTGAATGCTAAGTACGTAACAAAATGCAACGACTTAAGTAGGCAACACAAAACCATATACTGCCAAAATGCAAAAACTTAGGTAGGGCGTTGCGTTTATTTTGCCTCACCACCACAAAAACGATTTTAAGACACGACTCTTTCTTCAAGAAAGGGGCCAATAAATAGACCACCTCTATAAATCAATTTCTAGACATGGTTGGCGTTTTTGAGCCACATTTAAAAATACCTCCATTTTTAGAGGCAGTTGGGAAGCCCAATTGTTTCTAGCTATCTCTAGAAATGAAAGTACATCCGTCTCTAGAAATCGATTCATTCTATAGCGAGGTAGCTAACAATGTCGCCCACCTCTAAAATTAGGTGTAGCATAACCTTTCAGAATCAATGCTAATGAAGGCAAAACTTTATATCAAAGTTGTAGAGGACGAACAGGTTCTACCACTTTGTCGTTGACAACATTTTCATTTGAAATTATTTAGGGTCTGAAAATTATGTTTCAAGTTCTTAGATTTTGATTCTTTTTATTTTTCAACGACCTCGGATAGAGAGACGACCTAAGACAAAGTTGTAGTATTTGACAAGTTCTAAAAAATTTCAGTTTATTTTTCATTTGAAAATGTTTACTAGCTCAAATATTTCTCCGTGGTCATAATTGAAGGATTGAGATAGATGACTAGAGACGAGAGGGGGTGAATGGGAGCCTAATCCATCGATGCCTATCCGTGCACCCTACCCGTACTGTAAGTCTCAAGCGGAAATAGAAAAGACCTTGCAAGCACGACCCGTCCATATCAAGATCGTTTGCTTCTAGAAGCATTTCACATATCTCTCCCTCTTCATATATAAAGATCCAGGAGTATTTGTGTTTTTTCCCCTTCTTTTTGAAATCGATTCAATTATAACGACTCCATCATCAGGTACATCGAGGAGCAAATTAATTAATAATTATATAATAAAGATGGCTATGGTGACATCAAAGCCACTACTACAGAAAAGGTTTGTAGCAACGGCTCAATTTTTTATAGGGACGGCTGGGGATGGAGGTGCCCCTATAGTGGACATGCTTCGGGACCCACAAGACCAGCCACCCCTACAAATGGCATAGTAGGGGGTGGCTGATGATACGAGCCGCCCCTACAAATGAGTCGATTTGTAGGGGCGACTCACTCACCAGCCGCCCCCGATGTTGTAATTTATAGGGACGGCTCAATCAACAGCCGCCCCTACAAATGTTTCACGTACAAAAGGCTGCAACCCCTACAAAAGCTAGTCAGCGACGCATTTTAATAAAACACGTCTGTAGCCTGAGCCATTGGACCCGAAAAAATTATGAAGATGGGTTAAGCTCGGATCCAAGTCCTGGAACCGGTCGTCCCGTCCCCTCGGTACTGCGTCTGACGTGCTCAGCGCTCCTCTCCTCTCTCCCCCTCTCTTCTCCCATTTCACCTCAGTCTCTCCGACCCCCTCGGCCGCCTGGATCACACACCCACGCATCGCGCTCCCACCCTCCACCTTTGCTGCCCGCCTGGTCGCCACTGGTGCGCTCCGCCGATGCCGACGCCGCTCGTCCACCTTATCGTCTGCAGCTCTGTGTCGGCACCAAATTCGTTAGGGTTTGGGGTTCCCGACTTGCCACAGGCAGCACCAAGTCTCATCCGTCGCACCACCCCACCAAGCGCCGTCCATCGCCATCCTTCACCCTCCGCCAAGTCATGGCGTTGAGCGGCCATTAGGGACCCTGCTTGTGCGTCAGATCCACGGCTGCTCGTATGAGGGAGGCCAGATCCATGGCCGCTCGTGGTAGGGATACCGGATCCACCTCATCTTCGAGTACCTCTACCTCGCCGGCGCCGTCATGCATGGAGAATCTAGGTGAGGTTGTCCTCCCTATCACCCCCAATCCCCATGCTGCTACCTAGCGTTGTTGCTACTGTGCATCTGGAGTTCAGGCCGCTGGAAATCCTCTGCTGGTTGCTCTGTGCTGCTGCTACGTGCTTGCTGCTCTGTGCTGCCACTGTGTAATCTAGGTGTTTTATGAAATGTCAATGCAAGCTAACTGTTGTTTTGTAATTGACTGCTATGTGCTAGCCTCTGTTGGATGGTGTTGTGATTAAATGCATCGTCATACAAGAATATGTAATGCACTTCCCTCCTGGCCCTTGTCTATTTTTTGTACAGTTGTTTTTGTAAGAGTTAGGCAGTAGAGAGATGATGCACTACTGAAAACTCGAATATTTCTGTGAGTGATTATTTTTTCTGTGCATTTTTCTTAGCACACATAGAAAATTTGGAATTATTCTGTCGGTTTCAAAAAATCCCCACAGAAATATCCAAAAACCGACATAATAATTGAGTTATTTTTCTGTGCGTGACAATACACATAGAAAAACAATGCATACCCACATGGGGTTTTTTAACTCACAGAAAAAATGACACAGGCACAAGAATGGATTTGGCTTTGGCGCCTTATTTTCATCATTGGTGCCTGCCTTCTGTATTGGCGCAGGTATAGAATAGAAAAGAGAGTGAAAAAAAGAAAAGAAAAACACCCTAAAAGTAAATCCTCCCGCGGCCGCCACCCCAACCCTATCTCAAACGCGTCACCAGAGGCCGAACTCCTGCAAGTCCTGCCGCTCCCGTTGTCTCGTCGCTCCCGGCTCCAAGTCCGCCACTCGCCCGCCGCTAGGCACCCCAGCTCCATGGCCGCCACTCGCTGCTCTAGGTCCGTTGTTGCCTAGATCTGCCTCCAGCCCACCGACGGTCCGTAGCCACCAGCCCACCGGCGGCCGTAGCCCCTCCAGTGCGTGGCCCTAGCCTTGCGGGTGGTCCTTCAGGCGTGGCCTTAGGCCCACCGCCGACCATCTGGGCTGTGGCCCTAGGGCGGCCACTGGCCGGCCAGGAACATCCCCAGGTGGCTGACTGCCCGTGGTATCCCTCCCGTCCAGCGCATGTCCCAGCGCGATGCCCCTCATCTCTCCATCGATCTCCACCGTCCCTATTTTCAGTTGAAGTCTGCTTCCCTAAAGATTTGGCCACCGGTGTTGTCTCCAGTCAAATCTGAATCGAGTTTTCAGGTTCCTTGTTTCTCCCCTGGAAATGTATATATTATACTTCCTTTCTCTATGTGTGCCTATATGTATACAGAAGTAAAGCATGGTTCTGATGTGCTGCAGTGGAGATTTTGGGCTAAGCAAGGACTGAAGGTTGCTATTGGAGGTACTGTTTACTTTCAAGATAGTGAAGAATTGTTTAGGACCTGTGATTGAGACTTAAAGGTATACTTCTTTCTTCACTAGATTTATTTGCTTGTATGTTGTTATTCTACATTTTATTTGTGTGCCCACTTGTCGAGTTTAAAATATTTGTCCTTGCACCAAAAATAATTGAGCTTCCTTTGTTGTGATATCTAATATATTAATATGAGTACTCTATTAATATTTGAAACAGAACTAGTTAATATGTCAAATCGGACATGGATGTATAATGGTTGGCAACGTGGCAAAGCTGACTCAAATGAATGGATTGATGGCACCACAGAATTCTTGAATACTGCATTTTCAATTCCTGGTGTAGCTGAAAATGATACCATTAAGTGTCCTTGTGCACAATGTCGGAACTACTTTAGGCATATAAGATACACTATAGAGATGCATTTGTGTAGGCATGGTTTTAAGGAAGACTATGAAACTTGGACTGAGCATGGTGAGGGGTTGATTTCACATGATGGATATGATGGTGTGGGAAATGGAGAGGGCACTGATGAAGTTGATCAGATGGATCAAATATTGGTTGAGCTTGCTAGGCACCATCCACCTATACTAGATGTTGAACCATCAGCATATGCCAAAGCTTTCTATAGGATGGTTGCTAGTGCAGATGAGTTGGTGCTTGATAGAACCACACACTCACGCTTGTCTGTTGTAGCTCACTTGGTTGCTGTGAAGTCATGGTACAACATGTCTGTCGCAGAATATGATGATATACTAGGCATAGTACATGAACTCCTTCCTCCTGACTCCAAGTTACCTAATGACTTCTACCAATCTAGGAAATTATTAGAGGGTCTTGGTATGCAATACATCAAAATTGATGTTTGCTATAACAATTGCATGCTATTCTACAAAGATAACAAGGACAAAGATAAATGTGATTTTTGTGGTGCTAATCGGTATGTGGAAGGGCTGAACAAAGGTTGCACGCAAAGTTTTGCGCTATCTTCCAATCACAGATAGGCTGCAAAGGCTATATCTCCATGGGGAGACAGCCAAGTTAATGAGATCATATAGTCCTACAACATGTGGTAAGATGGTGCACCCTTGTGACAGAGAGGCTTGGCAATAATTTAATGTGGACTATCCAGAATTTGCACAGGAAAAAAGAAATGTGCACCTTGCAGTAGCAACAGATGGTTTCCAACCATTTGATGTGAATGCTGCACCTTACTCATGTTGGCCAGTCTTTGTGACCCCACTGAACCTACCTCCTGGCACACTCTTAAGGTCTGAGTATATTTTCCTCGCACTTGTTGTTCCTGGTCCAGAGCATCCTGGTAGCAAATTGAATGTTTTAATGCAGCCCTTAGTTGAAGAATTTCAAGAACTATGGAAGGGGGTCACAACATGGGATGCGTCGTTGAAGGAGGAGTTTACAATGAGAGGAATCTACCTTTGGTCAGTACATGACTTTATGGCTTATGGGGGCTTTTCTGGCTAGAGCACCCATGGTAGGTTGTCATGCCCATATGGGTGTGGTTGTCGAGGATTCCTACTTCCCTAATGGGCGTAAGGCTTGCTGGTTTGATACCCATAGGCATTTCTTGCCTGAAGATCATCCATTTAGAAATGAAGCTAATGCTTTTTGCAAGAACACCAAGGTGTTTGATGAGGCACCTAGGTACTTAACAGGGGAAGAAGTGCAAGCCCATGTGAACCAGTTTGCTGGTGATACACAAACCTATAGTAGATTGCACAATTGGACACATGTACTTTGTTTTAGGCAGCTTCCATATTTCCATAAGTTGCTACTTCCACACAATATTGATGTGATGCATAATGAAAAGAATATGGGTGAAGCCATATGGAACACATGTTTAGACATAGCTGAAAAGAGCAAAGATAATGTGAAAGCTAGGCAAGATTTGGCTATTATATGTAATCGTCCTTCCATGCATTTGATGCAAAAGAGCAATGGGCAGTGGGATAGGCCTAGAGGTCCATTCAGCTGTTCACAAAGATGTTAAGCCAACCATCCTGCAATGGTTCAAAGAATTGCAGTTCTCTGACTCATGCATCCAATCTGAAGCGTGGTGTGAATTTGCCTGCAAAAGAAAAATTTTGGACTAAAAAGTCATGATTATCACAAGAAGATCCATATACTTGGCTGCTAGCTGGTAATAAAACAATAAGCTGCACCAAACTCTACTATTTTAGCAACTACTAGTGACTGTGACTAATTGGTGATTAATTAAGCAGTAAGCTGCTCATCACACTCAACTATTTTAGCAACCATTAGTGCTTAGATGGTTGTCTACTTTTTTGAAATTTATGTAATCCTGCACCAAAGTCTTATCTCTTAAATGTTCACTGTGAACTTCCATGTCCGAATACTTGCATGAATTCTACTACAGTTGCTGTGAACTTCCATATCCTAGCAGCATTTTGTGCTGACCTGTTACTTTATTTATAGGCAATTCAGTTATATTTACTACCCGCCACCTTACAAATACACTACTCAGCTTGGGGTCATACTTAGAAGAGAATATCCAGGTGTGATTGTGGAGGTGGATGAGAACGGTGATGAATTCAAGCGCCCAGCTCTGGATTGGACTGATTATTTTCATAAAAATCCTAAGGCTACGGAAATGACAAGGGGACAAAAAGTGGTTTTCGAATTTTGGGTAAGATACCTATGTTCAATCTGAAACTTTCTGAGCAACATCTAAAACTTGAAATTTCTAAAATCTATGCAATGTGAAACCTATGTTCATGGTTTTGTACACATGCAGCGTTTGTTCCAAGTTGCAGCAGGAGATCAACAATATGCGGACTGTGTTCTAGAAGCCTGTTTGAAGAAAAGGGTGAGGAACATGATGTATCAAGTCCGTGTGGATGCTGTCAAGGAGTACTACAGGGAAATAAAACACATAGAAATCAAAGATGCAGTAGCGTGCCATATTGACCTCGAGTATGAGCAATACAAGCAAGGAAAGATCGAGTGGTTGAATGATGAGGTGTGGCTCCTCCTTTGCGCTTATTGGTGCTCAGATGAGTACAAGGTCAAACGTAAGAGGGGGCAAACATCTCGCTCAAGTAATGAAGATATTGCTCAAAACCGAGGAGGATCTAGACCATTCACAGAGACACAACAAGTATTGTTATGCACGTGTATATTCTTTATTCTTTAATGTCTTTTTAGGAACTTAGTAGCCTATTGTATATTCATATCTCATTGGAAAATTTACTATTTTTTAGGAAGCTAACTTTGGTCCACAGAAAGCAACCCCTATTATTACATTTGCTGCGATGAAATCTGGCATGAAAAGTCTGGATAGCAATGGTAGATGTGGTTCAATCAGTAGCCACAAAGCATAGAAATGTATGGTATGTATGTGACATGTGTGCTGAAAATTTCTTCTTGTACAGTTCTAGGGTGTATACTACTTCGAGTGGTGTTGAGTTTACTTGAAGATATTACTGCCCCCTAAAGATAAAAAAGGGGGCCATATCTCACCTAATCCTATGTAGGAATTCTTCTTTTTTGTAGTAACATAACCATCTTTTGTGGATGGACTTCCATATTTTCCATTAGGACATTGGCACTGAAATGTACCCTAGGAAATTTTGGCAGATTCCATAGCAACTATATGCCTCTAGGGTTCTCACACTCATCTATGTCTAGAAAATACATGCATAACAAAATGGACAAAGTTAACTTGTTGTTGCTGGGTCTGATTAACTTGTTACATGCATAACAAAATGGACATTTTGTAGCCAATCAATTTTAATGTACAATATCGTATCTTGTTGTTGGGTCTAGTTAGAACTAGATCTGACCAATTCAAACTGGGTCTGATTGAAACTTGTTGCTGCTGGGTCTGGTCAAACTGGGTTTCTAACTAGTGCAAACTAAGTTCTAACTGGTTCAAGATCTGGTTGGAACCTGTTGCAACTAGGTCTAGTTTTAATTCTGACTTGTTCAAACTGGGTTCTGATTGGTTTGATCTGGATATGGTTCTAGCTGTGGTTATGACTGGTTGGAAACTCTATTTTCACCGGTTCAAACCGGGGACGTTCTAACCGGTTGGAACTAGGTCTTGTTCCAACTAGGTTTTGACTGGTTTGAACTTGGTCTAATTGGAACTGGTTGTTCCTAGGTTTGGTTTGATCTAGTTCTGATGGGTGCTGCTGGGTTTGGTTGTGACTCGATGCTGCTGGCTCTGGTTCCACTAGGATCTATTGGCCCTTAGATTTGTATCTGACATTCTTTAAATCGAGTGTCACATTCATCTCAAACAATTGAATATAAGCTAGCTGATAGGCTCATATATATGTAGATGGTCATGTCAAATATATTTATGGCATGCCTGCCGCAGGAAGCACAACAAGCAGCCTCTCTCTCTCTCTCTCTCTCTCTCTCTCTCTCTCTCTACATATAAGCATATATACATATACAGTCTCTGTGTGGGAGAGGAAGATGCATGTTGTCATCATAATGGTCTCTGGATCCATTGCTGCAACCAGGCTTTGTGGTTGTGGAC
Organism: Miscanthus floridulus; assembly: GCF_019320115.1. Lineage (NCBI taxonomy): Eukaryota > Viridiplantae > Streptophyta > Magnoliopsida > Poales > Poaceae > Miscanthus > Miscanthus floridulus. The sequence goes on along the minus strand of NC_089588.1, from coordinate 38,829,995 downwards.
CTGCTGCCATGCTGCTAGCTACCTGCAAGCAGATAGATATAGACAATAGCTATCTTCAATTTTTAGGAAAGGCCGTTGCCCCAGCAACCTACACTTAGCACCCCTCGGGTATCTTATTACTCCCCATTGAATGAGCAATGCTTCTTTGTGCTTTTTCACCCTGTTAACTTAAGAATCAGGTCTATGTTATAACTAGAAAGATGTGGAGAACTTCTTAAACTTTCCAAAATATTAAAGAACATATTTTTCTGTGATCTAGAACTCTAGTTATGATTTATTTAAGTAACTTTCTTGCTGTTGTCCAGAAATTTCAGAATACAACGTTACCATGTTTTGGCTATCTGTAAATCTGTAGAACATGTTTCCTTGTTCTAGTCTTTGTAGGTTGACTACCTTGCTGCTATTAAGAGGATAGAATATGCAAACGAAGAGGATGGAGACTGGTGCAGACATAGAAGTGGATGGGCATGAGGTTGAGCAACAACAACATTTGAATGGAAAGACGCTATACGATGTGTCTAGTGGTGCCCCGAGAAAGCATGGGTGTCTTGCCATAGCAAATGGTGTGGTTAAGTCTTCAGATGCCAGGGCAGCCAGAAGGGAAATAAGTGTGCGTCCATCAAATTCAGTGACTATGCAAAACATGTCTCGAGAAATGGAAGAGCTACATCGTGCAAATGGAAGGCTGGAACGAGAGAATCATGAAAAGGACAATGCACTGCAGCAAAACAAAGTCCTTGTAGGCTTGGTACTGGTATGTGCAATGCTCTTATAAATAATTCACCAATATTATATTTGAATTATCTAATGATTTAAATCTAAAATATCTATGCTTGCAATACACTTGTAGAACCTTTATCAGGAGACAGGAAGGGTTGTACCAGAAGAAGCGTTACGACACTTGTCCACTACGCAAGCAATTATGAGTATATCTTCATTCCACTATCAACATGTTTTGTAGCTGTCATATCCATCACTTAGAGATTTTAATATGGAAAGGAAGTAGAAACTGATTAGTATTTTGTGGGGTACTGTTCAGAATGTCAACACACAGTGCAGCAGTGAGGAAGTGGCCTCATGTTGATTGTTGTATAGCTACTGCAGTGAATTTGCATGGCTATTGCAGTGAGGAAGTGGCCTTATGTTGGTTTGTAATATTTCACACCTTGAAAACCAGCAGTTTGAATACTTTAAACCTTGTCCAATTCCACTTACTGTTGTAACCTTGTCCAATTTAGAGGCTTTGCTAAAAGTTTTATATTGTTGGGAGACAATTCCACTTACTATAACTTTGTTCACATTCAGGAAACTGGGTCTTCTCATGCTGTCTCAGAATCTGCCAACAATGGTAATGATGTCGGCCACACCAATGGGGATCTTCATGCTGCAAACGTTGACAACAATCAAGTTTCCGACAACAATGGCGATCATGCATCGATAATATGATGGTTGTGTTTAGTTGCAAAACATGGATGTGATGGTTGTTTCTTCTTTTGTAGAGTTGTGCTTTTGCACATTAACTAGTAGGTGGCTCTAATATGTTAGCTTTAGTATTAGCTATAATATGACTCAATAATGCATGCTGGTACTTACTCATCTTGACTGAGACTTGAACTGTTGAGATGAGATGGTAATGCTTTTGAATGTATTGATGCCGGACCATTTGGACATCATCTATATATAGCCCGGATGCCATTAATGAATGTGCTGAACATTTGGCAAATGATGTGGATGTTGCTTCTTATTTAATGTTTGCATGATCCAGTTGCTATATATGTTTGTATACCTCATTGCTTAATTATGTCAGAGTAATCTTGTGTTCTCATGATATCTGGCATAGCATTATTAGTTCTATTTGGAGCGAGGAATCTGAGATGATTGCTCACCTGCAGTCGATGTTCTAGAGCAGCAGCAATGCTGATTCCTGCCTTTCTTCTCCTAACAGCAGCACTAGTTCTTGTGTTGAACCTAGCACATTGCCTACTACCTTGTTCCTTCCACTTGATGAAAATGACTGCTGCGATAAAGAGCAAGTGCAATGTCAGAACACTGGTGCTGTTTGGTGCTTTGATCACCAGAGTCAGGTCTTTGCTCCAATTTTTAGTGGAGTTACAAGTAATAAGAGGGCATGTCTTATGGAAGAGAATAAGAAGAGTAAAAATTCTAAGAAACCCCAAACCATTGTCCTGGTAAGTGAAGTTTGATTTTGTACTCTGACTTTTATGACATTATGTGTTGTCGAAAAGAAAAAGGTTGTTCTGGCCCTTTGGTGCAATTTTTGTAGGCATCAAGGATAAGTTCAATTGCTCCTGCTGATGAGATTAACACTGAGCTTGTCAATCAGAGCTGTTCCTAGAGCTACAGCTCTGAAGATGATTCAATTGGTGCGTGTGAAGAATCAGTTGTTCTGAAACAAAGTACCAGTTCAAGATGTCGTAATCGGTCCTCGAAGGATTTGCAGAGCCTTTACGCAAAGGTCAGAAATACTTAACACTAATTTCGCAATGATCACTAATCTGCAGTTTTTGTTTTCTGATGGCTTAGTCATACTATATAATAGAGGAGAAGAGAGACAATCAATGAAAGACTAAGCATGCTACAGCAGCTAATTCCTAATGGCACCAAAGTAAGTTCTTTTCTTTTGTATTTAGTGATCAACTTTTTTGCTATCAAATTGTGTTTTCAAAGGCCCAGCAATTTGCGCAAACTTTTGTGTGAACACTGAAGATAAGTTGTTCTGTTGCCTTTGCAGGTTGACATGGCACTATGCTGGAGGAAGCAGTTCAGTATGTCAAGTTCCTGCAGCTGCAAATAAAGGTAGTTTTTTTGTGTCCTAGTTAAGTCAGATCAACATTGGAAAAAACTTTAGTTCACAATTCTAGTTCTCCATCATGCGCAACATTAACCTGTACAGAGCATTGTTACATATTAGGTTTGGGAGAACAGAGCATTGTATACTCTGCATTTAAAAATACTAATTCGATGTGCAGGAGCATGCCTCTCATTTACCTTCTTTTTTTTCCATAACAGCTCCTGAGCTCTGAAGATACATGTATGTACGCACCTCTTGCCTATAACCACATGAGCATGGACCTCAATCCAAATGTTGCTGTGAAGCAATCATTACTATTCGAAAAGAGTTGTCTGAACTGATCAGATGAGAGCTAGAACACAGTGTATGGTCCATCTTTTCATAAATCTGTAATTAGCCCTGACTTTACATTCTTCAGTTGCTTCTTGCAAGTATGAGCAAGAAGTTCTTTTGAAATAAAAATTGGACCATGGGTTCCCTTGTCATATGAGATATCGACGGTTCACGAAAATGGGAATTTTTCTAGGGTGCATTAATGAATGTGCTGAACATTTGGATCTTTATATGTATGCTATCTATTATGTTGCGATGAAATTACAGTATGGACAGTCCATATTTAATATGATGTTGCTACTGTTCTGTTTCTATATAATTATTGTATCCAATTTGCTGCATGGTTAATGGTTTTTCTGTAGGTGGTCTGTTATTTTTCTGTGCGTTAACCGAGACCGACAGAAAAATAAAGTTTTCCTGTGAGTGTGCCTCTACGACTCTATTGGGACAACATCGACAGCAAAATCATTTTTCTGTCAGGCTTTTCCTTTTTTCTGTGAGGATTAACGCACACAACATTTAAATTTAATCTGGGCTAGGGCAATTTTTCTATGCGTGTAACACCCACAGAAAAAACATTTTTCTATCGGGATTTTCTTTTTTCTGTGAGGATTAACGCACACAACATTTAAATTTAATCTGGGCTAAGGCAATTTTTTTGTGCGTGTAACACCCACAGAAAAATTATTTCTAACGGTGAACATATAGAACAATTGAATTTTTCTGTCATTATATTTCCGTGGGTATTTTCTGAGGATACTCTGTCAGAAAAATATTTTTCTGACGGTATTCATATTTTTCTGTGTGTTTTTCGCACACACAGAAAAATGTGAGTTTCCAGTAGTGATGGAAGTGGCGAGAGAACAGAAGAAACATTTAACTGGTGTTGAGATTTTCTTAAGAAACATTTAACTGGTGTTGAGATTTTCTTAACTAAACCGTAGAGGACAAAATGGTTGGGAGTTGGGACATTTACTTGCATCAAATTCAAATTACTATCCTTGGCTGTAAGATCATATAACCTACAATCTGAACTTAGCGCTCCTACATGACAGAAATACTACATAATTAATCACTCTTTGGACCATGTATAGGTTCAGTCTGCAAACTAGCACTAGCATGTGTGACTGTGTTACAGGAAAAAAACCCCAAATTTCTATTTCATCTTTAAAAAGTCTGATAATATTAGTTACCTAGTTCCAACATCTATTGCTTGCCTTAGACACTAGTGACGGTTGCCTGAAACTGGGTCATGCTTGAGTGAGTTTGATTCAGGGTATTTTTGGCCTGAGCTAGTTTACTTCTTTAGTAGTTGTTTTTGTTAGGACAATGGTCTAGGACATCTTACCGAGCAGAAAAGTAGCTCAATTCTCTCACATGCCTTCTCACCTAAATTTTTAGCATGTTTATGATTCTGGAGCTCTCGGACATCCTTGGACCAATAATGCTAGCCTGTTTTTTTGGTGTTCCTTATGATTTTTATTTCATCATGTTAAATTTTTTAAAGGCGTTAAAACTGTACTTCGAATTCAGACATTGATGCAGTTTTAAAACGTGGCTCCTCTTAAAGGGTTGTACTGAAAGTTTCAGTTAATGTTGTACAATCGTACTGGCATCTCAGTAATTAATTTATGTAATTCTAGCAAAATTAATTGTTCTGTTAGATTTTTTATTTTCAGAATCACCGATTCATCATGTTAATTTTTTTAAAGGCGTTAAAACTGTACTTCGAATTCATGCATTGATGCAGTTTTAAAACGTGGCTCGTCTTAAAGGGCTGTACTAAAAGTTTTAGTTAATGTTGTAGAATCATACTGGCATCTCAGTAATTGATTTATGTAATTCTAGCAAAATTAACTGTTCTGTCAGATTTTTTATTTTTAGAATCACCAATATATAATGTCAAATGTGTTAAGGTATGCTGCAAGTTATAACGCTTTTTAGAGAATTGATTTCCTCTATGACTTCTAGTGTTATTTTTTCTGGAAAGTGGAAACCTTCTATTTTTTGTTGCAGGGATAGTACATCAAAGTTTATGCATTCATGGCATTCTTTTCATGTGCCATTTATAGGATAGAACAATAATAGTACTTACTCCACTAGCACTACTGTATGTGCAACTGCAACTACATTGAAATAGAAAAGATTGTTGTTTGCCTGCTACTGCTGTCTGATTTACTCTATCATGTAAAATTGCATTCCCCATGTTAACTTAGTTTAACTTGAAAACTGTATACCATGCATTTATGTTACGGAGTATTTATTTTAGCCTAATGTTTTTTCTTACACCAAATCTTTTATTTTAGTGCTCAATTTAAACACTAATGTTGCATCTGAACCAACTCAAAACGAGGTCAATGAAATGTGCTAGATTGATTGTTTGGGTACAGCTGAAAGCTACAGCTTAGGTGTATATTGCATTCTATGGCCCCGTTCGCTGGTTTGAAATTGGCTGAAAACACGGTTCCAGCTGAATTGTTGTGAGAGAAAAACACTGTTCCGGCTGAAAAAAGAAGCCGAACAAGCTGAATATGGGGTAAGCCGAACATGGCCTATTTATATAGTACATCATAGCTAAGATCGGTTGTTGTGGGCTGTGGCAACAGACATATGACAGCCCAAAACCAGTTTACATGTCCTGGCCAGACAACATTAAGGGATTATTTAATCCCCTTGTATTTCCTTAAGTCCCTAGAGCAACAGTGTTTCTGTACATTTGGATATTGTTCTAATTTTCTATAAGAGATAATTAAACTTCTATTACTACATCAGTTGAATACACACCATTTTTTCATCTCTTCTCTTTGCAGGAGATCATCTCGTCGAGGGGACTGGATTTTCTACTGATCTGAGGGCATGTGCCAATTGAATCATGTTAAGGTTATATGGTTAGTTTCAGTCACACTGTCACATACTTAATGGCCTAGTCTCTTTTGTTTTCATATGATTTAGTAGAGCTCTTGTTAATGAAGTAGTTGAAATCATATGAAAGCAGTCATACGAATTGGACTTGTAATTATGTCTATTTAATGATAAATTGTATATATTCTTGTGAATTAACTTTACTAACAAGTAAAGTTAATTAGTTAATTATATTTTTGCAGGTGTGCATGAGCTGTCCAGTGTGCATGAGCCCAGTTACTTCATCTCGATTATCAAGACGTATACATATCGACAATCCTCATTAGCTTATATGTTTATATACATACTTGTAACGTTCACTTAGGTAGAAATCCTCAGTATCAACGCCTTGTGCTCTTGTGCTTGTGGTCAGATTTGAATTATATATATATATATATATATATATATATATATATATATATATATGTGTGTGTGTGTGTGTGTGTGTTTTCTGGTCGAATTTGAATTGTAAATTTGAATTTTTTGGCGGAAAAATATAGACTGGACCGTCCCTACAAACAGGTATTATAGGGGCGGCTGGTACTACGGCCGCCCCTACAAATCTATTAGTAGCGACGGCTAAAAACCGCCCCTACAAATGTACTATGATTTGTAGAGACAGTATGGTAGAAGCGGCTGCTAAGCCGCCTCTACAAACCATCGCCAGCCGCTCCTACAAATGCTTATTGTAGTAGTGAGCAACACACGGCAGAAAGGTCGATGCAATGCCCTCATGCCCCCCATGCAAGCTGCTTGACTAGACGCAACTCAACGCAACCGTCAATGGTGTGTGTGGTTCAGTTCCCCTTCCTTCCCCCGCTCCATTATTCTCGATCGCGACTCTACGCCCTCTTCGCTTGGGCTTATTCAGAACTACTTTTCAGTTATGGAACATTGTTTTTCTCTCACAACATTTCAGTATTAGCATCAGCATAAATCAAATTTCAGCATCAGCGAACGGGTGCTAATTTGCACATAGGTCATCATTCTCAATCGCGCGCGGTTTGATCTGACGATCTGTCAGCAGATCTAGGTTCTTTTGACTTTAAATATTACGGATGGATGGATGGCCTGTTCTGTCAGCCGCACCATTAATTCGTGATTAGTAGCTAGGAGTATAGACAGTGGAGGAGGAGCAAGCAGCTCACAAGTCACACGCAGGTCAGCGACGGCGCGTGTAGGACGACTACTGAAGTACTGATCGCTAGCTCTTTGATTCTGATGAGACACGTACTGTACGGCCCAGGAACGACAGAGGGACTCCATTTCCATCGTCTTCTAGTTCTAGCAGCGTCGTCTCGTCTCGAATATAGTACCTGTATAGCTGTTGAATAGATAATGAAAAGGAAAAAAAACAAATATATAATGCGCCACTTTGAGACAACTGTAAAAGATAATACTAGAACGGTTTCAAGTTCTTAGATTTTGATTCTTTTTATTTTTCAATGACCTCGGATAGAGAGACGACCTAGGACAAAGTTGATAGGCCGCGCCACGCTGATCAATGTCATGCTTAACAAAACTACTACCACACTACTCCAAACACACAAACTTGTTTCTCTTTAGCCCAGCACTATTAACACCTTCTTTGACAGGTCCCGAAGGCTTTTCATCATTCAGCCGCGTCCTTTTGTAACAGTAGTCGTCGTGCTTGCTTTTGTTGGCTCATCCGTCAACGACGTACGTCCTAGCTGGTGAAAAGGGTCCATCCATGCCTTGATGCCTAGTACTAGCTGGTTTTGCTTCTAGAAGGCAGCAGCATTTGGACAGCGACGTTGGAGCACACGCATGATCGATCGATCGTCCAAACACAGGGGCCCCACAATATGTACAGCCAAACTACAAATGCATGCGCCACTCAACTTTGAGAAGGAAAAAAAAGGCAGAGAGGTTTTCTAGACGCGCGCCGAGATGTAAAGCCACAAAAGCAAATAAATCAAAAGGCAGGGATATATTTTTAGATCAAAGGCATTCACCGGCTTTTATTGAAAGCTTAACGAAAGTCCAAGATCCTGCTGAAAAAACCAGCTTACAGATTAAGCACTGAACCCTTCAAAGAACTCTACAAACTACATAGCAAAAAATCTACCACCAGACCTCTAAACAAAAACATCAAGTTTGAATCCACCAATATTCGGACCAACATAAGGAGACAAAAGACAAACACTCGCCAAAGCTACATTGCCACAGTGGCATTAGAATCAACTAGATTTATCATATCGTTCGCCACAGGCTTTGGGCTTCAAAAGAGGACGTCAGGATTTCACCACCATCAACGTCTTGTAAATGATTACCACCGGGGAAGTCATCGTCTTCTTGTTAAACACCACATCATTGCGCGTCTTTCAGATAGTCCATAACGCATCTGCACATAGGAACAATGTTACATGCTGTCTTTTCCCTCTAAGTTTGGTCAAGATCTCTAAAAATAGTGATGAACAACTTGTTGGCGACAACGGCCAACTTCGACGAGGCAGGGATATATGACTAAAACAGCAACTTGCATTGAGAACAAAGGCACGAACTACGTGCCTGATGATAAACCCAAGCCCTTTGCTTCTAGTAGCATTTCTGCCTGCATGCATAGCCGGAATACTACACTCCACAGGTCCACCACCTAGAAATAATCAATCCATCAATCTAGCTAGCTAGTCCCCACTAGAAAAAAGAAATCCGACCATGCAATCATGCATGTTATCCAGAAAAAAAAAAAGAGAAGACTGTGGAATCATGCGGCGTCGGTGTCACAGGTAGGCAACGTCGTCAGGTATACTGCCAACACCGGCACCGAAAAGATAGGTCATCGCTCTGGGATTCCATATGATAGTACGCAATTAGTCGTAAGTAAACACTCAAAAGTGAGGATGACACATATGTAAAGAACACTTGTTCCTGACAGATATTCGGATTTCCCTGCAGCTGATCTTATGTAAAACTTAGGCCTTCACCAACGCTCCACCGCGGCGTACTACCCTAACTTCCACGTCAACATTTGGCAGCCATATCATATCACTTGGTAGTCTCGCAGGGTGTCAGGTATGCTTGCAGAGGCAGCGATGCCCTCGCCTGACTAAAGGACGAGGTAACCTCTAATGAAAGTGTTAGAGAGATGAAGTGCTCCATCGTGATGTCGTATATCTCTCCCAGGACCACACTTAGGCAAGGCAAGCACGAGTAGATAACAGACTTTCTGTTCAGCACATTAGTCTCGGCTACAATTGAGACCGAGACTAATGTGAGCATTAGTCCTGGTTCCAAGTTTTATGGGTGTCGGAGGACCTTTAGTCCCGATTGATAACACCAACCTAGATTAAAGAGCCTACATTAGTCTCGGTTAGTGCTGCCAACCGGGACTAAAAGGCCTTGACCCTTTAGTCCCGGTTGGTCCTCCTATAGGCTAGTTTAAAAGGAAAGTATCACATCCAAAGTCACATGTGCTCTATAGGTGGGATGGTAAGTTACGTGCGAGACAATGCATGAAGTCTTGGATTTGAATCTCACAAGTGGCAGGGGTGGGAGGCATTATTTTTTTTTGTCTGAGAGGGACCTTTATTACCAGTTGAGACAACCGAGACTAAAAAACACTGCCTTTAGTCCCGGTTGAAAAACCGAGACTAAAGCCAGTTTCTAGCTAGGACTATAGTCCACTTCCCTACTAGTGAAGGAGCCAAGCAATAGTGCCCATGTAGCAGCATGTGACAGCAAGAGAGAGAGTAAAAAGAGGTGGGACGAGAAATAGCACTGATGCCTGAGCTGCAACAATTGTAGCCTTAAATGCTCTCCCTTCTATATGGACATTAGCTTTTAGGTGAGGCTAATACTGATTGCTGTCCGTGTTGGTGAAGCCCTTAGCCGTCCCTCAAGTTGCAAAATCATACCATCGAGGCTGTCAAAGTCGCATGCATGCTGTAAAACGGATCTAATCGTAGGTCTTTAAATAACAATGCAATTTTCCAGATCACAACTACTTATGTAATAAAAAATTGTATATTCTGCTGCGTTAGCTTTTGAAATCACACTACTACAACAATCTTAACCGAGGTGGGAAAAAAGCTTTAACCGAGGCGGTTTTTCCAAAGGTCACGGTTAATCGTGCCTTTAACGGAGGCAGTTGGCCAACCGCCTTGGTTAATCGATTAACTGAGGTGGGCATCTTACAAATGCCCGCCGCGGTTAGTGAATTAAAAAAAACAAAAAAAAGCCTAGAGCCCACCGGCGAGCTCGCCTGCTCCGCGTGGCCCCACCGCAGCCGCCGCATCCCCGTGCGGATCTGGCGTCCCCGCGCCGAGCCACCACCAGATCTGGCTGAGGGAGGAGGCCCCATCCCCGCGCCGTGCTCCTGGACTGGATTTGGTGAGCCGCCGCCGTCAGGGCAGGATCTAGGGTGGCGCCGGGCCGGGGTAGGAGGCCCCGTCCGCTGCTCGAGGACGTGGCCGCCGGAGAAGGCCGTGGCGCCCCTGCTCAAGGTCGTGGCCGCCGGACTGCGGGCGTGCCACCCCCGCCGGATCTGGACGTGGCCTCCACCGCCGAGGAGCGAGGCCGTGGCGCGCCGCCGGAGAGGTCCCTCCGGCCCCCGCTTAGATCTAGACGCGAACGCCACCTCTGAGAGAGAGAGAGAGAGAGTGTGTGTGAGTGAGTGAGAGAGCGCCCATGCTCAGGGAGGGGAGGGGGGAGGGGAGAGGAGCGGCTAGGAGTCGGGAAGGGAGGGGCGTGGAGAGGGGCGGCGGGATGGTGAGCGGCTGGGAGTCGGGAGGGGAGTGGGAAGAGGCGTGGCTGGGAACCCTAACTCCTGCTTATATATGAGCCCGATATAAGGATAGATATGGGCCTGTGAGTTGGGCCACTATTTTTGGAGGCGGGCCTTATAGGGTGCCCACCTCCGAAAATGTATTTATCGAGGTGGGTTTAGTAAAACGCCCGTCTCGGTTAAGTTTGATTAATCGAGGCGGTTATTTTAGGCCGACCATTAATGCATTAACTAAGGCGGTTGTGTTAGGGTAACCGCATCGGTTAATAGGCCCCCGAGGCGGTTCCTTTACATTGCTCGCCTTGGTTAAGCATTAACCAAGGCGGTTGCTGGGCCGGCTGCCCTGCTACGAATAACCGAGGCGGGCAGCTAACCCAACCGCCTTGGAGGCTATTTTGAAAACGCCTCGGATAAGTTTTTGTGTAGTAGCGTCAACCTGTTTAATCTGGATCGCAAATATATTCCTTCAATCGCATGGACAAATAAACGAGATTATGATAATCATGCACGTTATACTATTCTGATCATAGCAATTATCAAACAATATTAATTATCTATGTACCTTGATGCTGCGCAGGGTTTGCTATATTATATCTTGATGACTCACTGGGGGACATATATCAAAGGACCCTGGTTTTGCTTGTTGAGCCATTTCAGCAGTATATTTAGTTGGAATAAACAACACACTGGTGGATATAGTGCAAACATCATAGGCCCCCACCACGGATCTACTTAAGTTAATCAATTAATCTATCTAGTGCCGACTAGAAAATCCAAAATTAACAAAGAGACACTATTACAAAAAGCATTTCTAGGGGCGGATGGTAACCCTTCGTAGGAGCGGTTTGTCCCAGCCGCCCCTACGCAAGTGTCTCTACAAATCATGCATTTGTAGGGGCGGTTCCCAGGCCACTCCTACAAATCGATTTGTAGGGGCGGCTTGTATTACCAGCCGCCCCTACAAACAGGTATTTGTAGGGGCGGTTTAATCTAGAACCGCCCCTACAGTATGTTTTCCCTGTAAAAAAATTCAAATTTACAATTCAAAATTGCGTTGCCGAACGTCCTACGACCAACGTTCCGAACCGTGTTCGCGTTGACGAACGCCCCGCGACCAACATTCTGAACCGCGTTCGTGTTACCGAACGCCCCGCGATTAGCATTCCGAACCGCGTTCGCGTTGCCGAACGCCCCGCGACCAGCGTTCGCGTTGCCGAACGCCCCGCGACCGCGACTACAAGCACAAGAGTATTCTATAAACTACAATTACAAGTCCAATTCACAAGAATATATACAATCCATCATTAAATATATAAATTTCATACACATTGTTATCAACGTCCTAGAGCTAGCCTTTCAGACTCACGAAGGTGTTGGTACTGAGGATTTGTACCTAACTTAGACTCTCGATCATAGTAGGCGCCTCTGATATGTACAATCTGGTCCAATATGAAGTTGCAAAGGTCACCGACGAGCTCTAAGAGTTGGTCATCCTTGTATGAGTCTCTTTTCATTCCTTTCTCTTCTCTCCACTACAAGAGAACAAGTTTCGGTTTAGTATTTTATACCATTTACGAAGTTTTTATACTACGGGTGAAGAAGTTCAAACTTACCCTTAAGGAGTGTCACTTGTAGGCACCGGTGTTACTCATTATAGAACATATATAGTATCCACAATGTACACTCCCAGGCTTCTGCTTGGGGCACTAGTGTTTTGCATATGAAAATGTTAAGTAATGCTTTTGACAGCCATGTAATGAAGTACTGAAGAAGTAAGTTACACTTACCGCACACAGTAGTTTTTATAGCCAGCTTTTCCTTCCTTGCTGGATGATGCCTTCCATGATGATTAGTGACATAGAACCTAAATGCCTTGTTCGAATTATTTTAGCAAATACAACTTGTCAGTATCTAAAAGTGAACAGTTACAAGTATGTATACAAACATATAAGCTAATGAGGATTGTCGATGTGTATACGTCTTGAGAATCGATATGAAGTCTTTGTATGTCACCGTGTCCTTATCTAATGAATCAAAGACCCATGCCATGCTCCTCCCGACATCGACGGCTATACAAATCAAGTGGTTGCTGCATGGATTTAATCATAGAACTAGATAAGCTCTTTTGCATCGAATAAAATATATCGAACAAACCTTTAAGTATAGAGTTGAGCTTACTCGAAGTTGTATGGTAGCCATATAGTAGAGTGTTGTAGGAGATTTTTGAAAGCCAGGGCAATATATGCCGTAACCTTAAGGGACTTTTCCCTTAGTTTCGCCGTACGGATGTGCTCTTTCTCCTGAAGAGTCTTTGCAGCAGCTAGCTCTTTGGCATCAAGTGTCCACCGTCTAGGGTAATTGAAATTTATTTGGGCTATAGCTTGAGGGTCCACATACCCGACTTTTACACTTGGCATTTGTTTGACAATGTGCACTTGCATTCTACAAATCACGGCAGTGGGTTAGTTACAACAAAATTCAAAGATTACATTCATATCATATCGAGAGGACAAGGACTTACAGGCACCACTGTGCGAATTAGATTCATCTCCATTTCTCCCAGGTGAAAGCATGTTTGCATGTCATTGAAGTCAAAGACAATTTTCCCGGCTAGGCTTCTAAATGTGCCGGTGGGAAAGCATGCTTGTATGATATTTATGCTCGTTGGGAGAACACGCAAGTACCAATTATGGAACCTTCTCATTCCAAGTGGTAGGCGTTGGATGTCCCTGTTTGGTAGTAAGGGATTGGCTCTTTCATATGTTTTCAGGCAATCCTTTGACCATTTGATGCATCAACATTGATACTGCTTTGCAATTTGGTGGAGTTTGCTAGTGACTGGCCTCCTCAGAACCCCGTGATGGGACTTTTTTAACTTGGTTCTCAGGCTTGAACTGGTCATGGGAATACCACTTGGACACCAACTGAGACATCTTTGATCGAAACATAAACTGGTCTTATGGTGATTGGATGGCTTCTTTCGAAGTTCCCATTCAGGCACGTCCTCATCTTCTTGTGCTACAGCTTCTTCAGGAGGCACTCGTTGTTCATGTATCGGTTATGCTTGTTGAGAAGACTATGGTATCTCATGATGCACTTGCTTCGGTATGAGCTAGAGAAGTTTCTAGGCATCTCATCAGGCACATGCTCGCTAGGAGGCGAGGAAGAATGTGGCATCTCAGGAATGTGGGGGTCACTGAGACGGTGAAAATATCTCCCCGACCTCAATAACTCGCTCCAAATTTGGGAGAGGGGGAGGCGGCGAAGAAGCAAGTCAATATAATGTCCCTGTTTATGCCAGAGGATGAACTGCCCCATAACGTCTCCTGAGTAACACCAGCCCCTTGGGAGTTGCGTAGTCTATCCTCCACTGCATGAACTCGGGCTTCACTGTATGCACCTCGACCCTAGTGTAGTCTGGCGGTATCTTATTATTGTGGTGTAAGCCACTAGGAAGATGTGCCACACCCGTTGCCACCCCCATCATAGTGTTCTATCGACCGCTGAGAAACACCAAGGTGCAAATAGTTGGTTTCCCGTATGCGATCGACTAGGGTTATGGCTGCAGTGGAACCTTGGCTGCTAGGAACTTTTGGAGGGCTGCCAACTAATGCCAGTTCTTCCCGGCGGCGTCACTAATATCCGTGGCTCCGTAGACAGTCCTTGCTCCTCCAGCACCTTCGCAACTAGAGCCTTTCACTTGGAGCTCAAGACTAGTCTCCCGGTCTTGGCCATGTTTCTTGTACATGTGCCTGTCCTCTTCGAATCCTTGCTTCCTAGGTCATCCTTTTCCTAGCCCCTGGTGCGGCCTGTGTGCTCCTTGTTTCCCAAGCCAAGGCTAAGCTCGTCCCTCTCTCTGGAAGGATTGAATGAGCCCTTCTCCTTGTCTTCAGCAAATTTCAGTATCCTTGATACCGCCTGTTGGGTCTCCGGCTTATCAAACTTAAGATTACTGCCTGGATGATTCTGTACCCTCGCATATATCTAGTTCCTTGAGTGTACCTTCAAACTCATCACATCGATATCCCCAGCAGCTGTGGCCTCTTCGTCCATCTTCCTAAACTGCTCTTCCTTGGCATAGTAGCCACCAGGGGCCTAGATGATGGTGGTGTTTGTTCCTCTTCGCCTAGCTCAGTGTTACGGGCATTGAGCTCCAATGCCTCTGGTGAAGTCTTCTGAGCCACGAGCTCCTCCCATTGACTAGGAGTTATTTTGCCGAACTCGTTGAAGGGAGTTAACCCCTTTTGGATATACTTCGTGTTGAGCTCCGACCTCCAACGTCGAAATGACTCTCCCATCATCCTGATAGCATTTTTTTACCAATTTGTGCTTACCCTCTGGAAATCTAAAATTGACCTTTAGCTGCCTATCCCATAGTTCATTCTTTGTGTTCTCTGGTACCTCTTTCCAGTTAGGAATTGCTGGGTTCAATTTATCACTTACTATGGCCCCGATCAGCATTATGGAATTTTCCTCTTAATTCCTTCGGCTCAAGGATCTCTCCCTGCTGGCCCGGCCTCCGTTATCACATAGCATGCCTTATCTGGATATAGATTTCCTTTTCTATCCCCTCGTTTCCTCTTAGGCTTGGTAGTCATGGTTGTGTCTTGAGTTTGTGGAGCAGAGGCATCGTGATCCTATCTCTATGGCTGTTGCCTCTGCTCTCCTTTCCTCTACTCCATCTTGTCCAGTGAGATGTCGTGGACATCGACGTTGTCTTTTCCGAGTTTCAGGAGGGACCTGTATATACGATAGGTCAAAGTGTTAGCAGAGGTAACACAGCCAAAGCTTTAGCAAAATTTACAAGCTAAGGCTTTTCCCTACCTCCTCGTTCAGGTCAAAATCCTTATCCAAATCTTCCTCCGTTGGCCTCCTTCTGGCTTCACGTGGAAAAGGATCATCGAGACTTACATATCCTGTCTTCTGAGTCATCATCCTCTTCTTCTTCGCCTTCAGCAGCCTCTCCTTCAGGGCCTTCCTCCTTGTCACACTGCTCTGAGTAAGCATCACTTCTAGATCCTTTTCTACCTTGTTATTGAACTGTTCCTGAGTAAGCTGGTCCTCTAGTGCTTGCTCCTCAAGGGTTGGCTGCTCATCAGGCTCAGGGGCATCGGGCTGCACTGTCTAGTGTCCATGACATTATTTCGTGTTTTGTTCTAATAGATGCAAGAAAGTGTGCTTTAGAAACATGTCAAAAAAGTCCTAATAAAACAACAATATATCAAAAAAACTAGTAGTAGCAGTAGTAGAGGCCTCAGAAACATGTCAATCATCATTTGATCATGAACTTAGGAGCATCAAGGCATCATAACAGAGAATAGAGGAGAAGGTAATGTAGGGGCGGCTGCTAATGATGCCAAGTTCCTCACAAGTTCTTGATCATCAGCTCATATTCTATATAATGTATGGACTTGGACAATTTCATCATCGGCAAAACAAAGGAGAGGAGGAGAGGGGAGATTTGGCAAAAAAAAAGCAACAACTGCTTAACAAACATAGTGCAGCAGCTGATGGCAAAAAAACAGGACAACAAGTCCTGGGCGAGTCCTAGACGATTTGCCAAAAAAAGCAACAGCAACCAACAGTTAGTAGCTAGAAGTAGCAAGTAGTACTAGTAAGTAGAAAGTAGTAGAGTAGAGAAGAGAGGAGAGGAGAGAGGAGAGAGGAGAAGATAGAAGAGAGGAGAAGAGAGGTGAGAGAAGAGAGAAGAGAGGAGAAGATAGAAGAGAGGAGAAGAGAGGTGAGAGAAGAGAGAATGATAACTAACTAAAAAAGATCCATTTCATTCCATGGCATCAGTCAAAAAAAATAGCAGCGCAGCTATTGCCAAAAAAAAGTAGCTTAGACAGCTAGTGCACTTAACCTATTTGGTTCATGGCCATGGCCTGCCTTCAGGTTTCACAGAGCACCAGCTGTTGGTGCAATAGTTTTAAGTTTTAACTACAGAACAGTACACCTCTTTTTTGAGCAACAAGGAACTACTGTGGATAACATAGTATAATGAAGCAAGCAACAGTTTGTATTACGAAAGCATGACCTCCACCAAGACTTGAATTTTTCAATAAAAAAGGCATATCTAACTAGCAAGATTAAATATTAACATGAGACACTAATAAGAAAATAGTGAATAATGAAGCAACAGTTTGTATTTTTGAAACAAATACAAGCAGTTTTGTAACTAGATATAAAGATAAACAATTTCATTCCCTTCAGTGGTACATCTAACAGTAGCATGTACCATTTTAGATTTCCGAAGGGTAGATTATAAGTAGAGAAAATTCAGGCAGCACGCAAATTAATGTAGGTGAAGTTCTGTCGCTTTCACTGCATCATTGTAAACATCTTTTCTTTGATCATGAGTTGATCAACAGCTAGCTAGCTAGCAAGCAATGAGAACCGGAATGACGTGAGGGTTCCCAAATTTGATTCAGTCTTATCAAACAAGGATTTCTTGTTGCCCCCTAACAGTAGGTAGTAGGTGGCATCATACTTTGCACATCATGTTTTGTAATGCATGCCTACGCCCCAATATTGCATGACAAGCTAGCAGAGAAGATAATTTCACAAGGAAAGAAAAATTATCTAAACAATTGCTAAACTTAGCAAGAAAGATCAAGAGGCATACAAACATAATTGT
This sequence comes from Miscanthus floridulus, assembly GCF_019320115.1. NCBI lineage: Eukaryota > Viridiplantae > Streptophyta > Magnoliopsida > Poales > Poaceae > Miscanthus > Miscanthus floridulus. The sequence continues at coordinate 38,812,565 of NC_089588.1, read as the reverse complement.
CATCAGATCAGTGCATACTCTAAGGCTGACAGCACAAATTTCAAGGTAGGACACAGCATGATAATCAAGGAATGAGGCAGTAGTCGGCCTGTGTATTGCATGACAAGCTAGCAGAGAAGATATTTTCACAAGGAAAGAAAAATTATCTAAACAATTGCTAAACTTAGCAAGAAAGATCAAGAGGCATACAAACAGCCCATGTAGGAGCAGGCAAAATTAATTGTTTGGGCATCATATATTTCTCGGCGAGCCTTCGATATTAAGGAATAGAAATAAAAACATATACATGAAGTATATCTTTCTAGCACATACAGATGGAACTGTTCTCAACAAGCCGGAAATGATGGCGGCGTGGCAATCTAACTTGCAACCAGCCCAAAAATGATGACGTACATTCACAGGGATAAACTAAAATATTGAACATATGAACAGTTGACCCAAGCTACCATGAAAAATGAAACAAAATCGTGCTTAGCTTTTCGGCAAAAAGCAGGTTGTTCATTCAGTCAATATAGTCGATACATTTAAACTGCTTCCTTTCAGTAGTAAATGTGAAGCCCATAATCTACCATTCATAACAGAAACATGACTTGCCAGGTATCTTTTATTTCATCAAAAAGCAGGTTGTTCATTCAGTCAATGTAGCTAGTTAGGCAATCAATCTCATGATAACTAACAAAACTAAATAACAGTATCACATAAATCAGAGAGGGAGAGGCACAGGGAGAGAGAGCGGGAGATCACTGACTTGGCCACTGTGTAGGGAGCCTGGTCGTCGGTGTGCGGGGGTGGGACGCCGAGGGCTAGGCACGGGGCGCCGGGAGCCTGGTCGTCGGCGTGCGGGGGCGGGACGCCGGGGGCCGGGCGCGGGCGCGGGACCGGCGGCGGAAACCCTAGGCGCGCAGGGGGCGGGCGCCGGGGGCCGGGTGCGGGACGCCGGGGCTGGGTGTGGGCGGGCGCGGGCGCGGGCGCGGGACCGGCGGCGTGGCCGGCGGCGGAAACCCTAGGCGCGCGGGGCAGCCTGACGGCGTCAGGGGAAGAAGACAGCGCCCAGATAGTCTGACTCCCATGTGTCCTCCTATGTATACTTGGGACTATTTGTAGGGGCGGTTTCTGATCGAGCCACCCCTACAAATGCATTTGTTGGGGCGGTTCCTGATCCAACCGCCCCTACAAATAGTTTCTATTTTTTAAATTATAAATTCTATATTTTTTATATCATAAAAACTACAAAGTAATATAAAAAATTGTGTATATGCATAAATATAATATTTTGTATAATTATATATATGAAGCAATATATATATAAACAATTGTAGTCAAAACAATATAGAAAACAAAAGAACAAAAATTAAAAAATTGAATTTTAAAACTTTGACTACAATTTTATGACATTAAATGAAATAAAATGAAAATGTTGTAAATATAAAAGTTGTATAACTCATCAACATGTATAACTTTTATTTTGGTCATCTTGTCATGTGACTTTGTTTGAACTATTCAAATTTTGAAATTCAAATAATTTTAACTTGAAACAATATTTTGAAAGAGTAAATGATTTCAGATGAAAAACTCATGAATACCAAAGTTGTAGAACTCATCAATATGTACAACTTTTATTTTGATCATATTTTCATTTGACCAAATTTGAATAGTTAAAATTTTGAATTTCACTAAATGGCAACTTCAAACAAGATTTTGAAACCTTAAATGATTTCAACAATAAAAGTCATGAACATAAAAGTTGTTGAACTCCTCACTGTCTATAACTTTTATTTTGGTCACTTCTTCATGTGACAAAGTATTAGTAAATATTGTTCATAAATTCACATATGACTCATAGTTTCATGAACTATACGAGAAACATGTTGATTTGTGAACAATGTTTACTATCACTTTGTCAGATGAAGAAATGATCAAAATAAAAGTTGTAGATCTTGATGAGTTATACAACTTTGGTATTCATCACTTTTTTCAGTTGAAATCATTTAATGGTTGAAAATCCCGTTCGAACTTATCATTTTTTTTAAATTTGAAAATTTGAAAGTGCTCAAACTTTGTCAAATGAAAAGAATGACCAAATCAACACACTAACTTGATAGGGCAAGATTTTAAAAAATTTTAGGAAAAAATCATCACATTTGGAGTTAGTATGAGGGAGAAAGACTAGTTACAAATTTTACCCACAGATTAAAAAGAAAAATCACAACTGTTCACGATGATCAATGATGCACAAGTGTGATTTCTCTTTTTAATATGTGGCTGAAACTTGTAACTAGTTTTTCTCCCTCATACTAACTCCAAATGTGATGGTTTTTTCCTAAAATTTTCTAAAATCATGCTCTATCATTTCAGTCTAGTCATCTATCTTTGTCACTAATTTTGAACAATTCAAATTTTAAATTTCAGAAAATGACAGCTTCAAACCTGATTTTCAAACACTAAATGATTTCATCTATAAAGGTGATGAATATAATAGTTGTATAACTCATCAAGATCTTCTACTTTTATTTTGGTCATTTCTTCATTTCATAAAGTGTTAAGTGATTTCATAAAGTTTTAGTAGTAATAGAGTGGATGTTCAAATAGAGTCATCTAGATGTTGCAAAGGGTAGTCTCACACACATGCATAAAATGTAGTCTCACACACATACAAAAATATGTAGTCTTACACACGTACATAAATATATAGTCTCACACGCATGCATAAATGAAGTCTTACAAACACATACTTACACAAACACTTCCACAGTTCAACAACTAGCTAGCCCGCTATAACGACTTTTCCCTTGACACCTTTTCGTTCCCATGGCATTATGTCTTTAGGGAGGTTCTTTTCCACAACACTGATCTTCTTAGGTAAGTTTGTGAATAGCGGCATCTCATTGTAGTTATTGTAAGATTTAACATCGTCCAATCCATCAACTCCAATAATGTGTCGTTTCCCGAAGGCAACCACGTGCTTTGTCTTCTTCTTCAGGGAGGAGGTTACTTTGTGGGTCAGACATATAGAAAACTTGTGCGACATGTGAAGCGAGCACCTAAGGGTCATCTTGATAGCCTAGATTCTCGAGGTCCAGGACTCTCAATCCAATCTCGTTCAGTTGGTGTTGTTTGATCCAGTGGCATCGAAACAGGGCCACCATTATATCTCTTCCATAGTCAAGTTACCATATCTCTTCAATAATGCCAAAGTATTGAATCTTTTGCCCTAATCCATCGAGAGCTTCTATTCGAACGCCGTTGTTTTGGTTCACATATTTACTATCCTTTGCGTGGGTATAGTATGTATACCCATTGATGTCATAAGCATTCCAAGATGTCATTTGTCTCGATGGCCCCTCCGCCAACCTACTGATGGTAATAGAGTCTATGGTTTCTCCAGGCGGTATGTTTTGGTTCTTCAACCATGTAGTTAGTCGTTGCTTATGTTGTTTCATGACCCAATCATCCGAACGGCCATTTCTCTCTGCCATAATGATAGCCAAGTGTTCATCAATATACGGTTGCATTAGTTGTGTACTCTGCTAAGACACTGTAATGTGTCCGACTCACCTCTTTGTAATCATGGTCGATGAATATTTTTCTACCACTGGTGCCCTTCCCAGCTAGCCTACCCTTGTGACTGAGAATTGGGTTTACCAATCTCTTTCTATAATTTTAGGTACTCTTGACAGCACTCGACGACTACTTCAGTATTGTAACCCTCTATCATGGAGCCCTCTGGGTATGCTCGATTATGCACATATCGACTTAGAACCGACATGAATCGCTCGTAGGACCACATTTCATGCAAGTAGCAAGGGCCAAGGGCCAAGCGCCTGTATTTGATGAACCATGTGAATCATGAGATGTGGCATTATATCAAAAAAGCAGGAGGTGAACACATCTCCAGTTGGTTTTGTGTCTCCACCATAAATTCATGTAGGTCACTCAGCTCTTCCTTGCCAATCGTCTTCTATGAGATCTTCGAAAAGAAGTAGCACATGCGGGTTGAAACGACCTAATTTCCTGCGAAGGGAAATCCACAGAGTCGAAGTGTATTATGACCATTGTAGATCATATTACCCAAATTCCAGTCGAATACCACATCCATACAATGATAATATCAGAGTACATAAAGTGCAAAATTACATAAATTATTATATCGCCGTATTAGTGGAATCAAAAGTAGCATTAATTCAGAATAGCTTGAAGATAAGATCGCCAAACTCGAGCGTAGGAACGAACCCCTCAACCGTCAAACTCCTCGGAGCTATACTCCTCAGTGGAACCTATGTGCTAAAATTTATCAGTACGATTTGTACTGGCCACTCCCACCCTATGAGCAATGCTTTGGGAAAATTGGATGCAAGTTGGATATAATCAAAAGGAACCTATAAAGCTGGGGTTTCCTATGATGTAGCATATCAAGTATATATTAGTATAGTCAAGTTTTAACACCATCCCCACACACATTCCACCCTATTTCCATCTAGAGCCAGGTTTTGATCCTGGGATCGATATACCACCATCTCCACACCATCACCATACCATTGCTCAGTCGACAGGCCAACTCCCTCTCAGCACTGTCTCAAGGCCCATAGCCCCTGGCTACGACCGACACTCTCTCACGGGGAAAGAAGAAAAGGACTCATCTCACTATCTAGTTTAAGCGAAACCCAAGAAAGGTCCATAGCCGACAAGTCGGCACATGTATCGATCGATCAACCATACACTCTGCAGAGGTTTAACATAACCACAAGATCTGCCTTCTTCGCTGACCGTCGTCAACTGGGCTGATTCTAGCCCCTTGCTAGCCTAGGATAGTGCCACTCTACCATTTAGCCCTGGTACACCCCGAATCTAGTCTAGGGTGGCTAAAACTGTGAGTCATGAGCCAGGTCCACAAGGTCTCCATGAAGTCTTGGAAGGGTGTAGGGGGAAATCCTCCGCGCCCTGTACCTCCTTACACTGTCCGCTATCAACCCAGCAGTAGTGGCAATATCCTACCAAGTAGTCTGGCCATCCCGCACCATATAGGGCGAGTGGTACGTAAGGCTTCCCGGTGAATCTGAGTACTAGTAAGTCCTTAGGGATGACCAAGCCAGAATGTCTCCATCAGGGTTTCCATTTACCGTGCCACCATAGCACCTCCATCCCGGGCTTCTCCCATCACAGGTTCACACCCAGGACCACCTCATATACCATTTACCCACCATAGGTATCCATTCCAGGGGTGCCCAGGTAACACCCCAAGGCAAGACTTGCCCCAGGCTTGTCGTATACTCCAACTTGGTCGACACAACCCTCATCCTCCACACACCCAAGTCACACATGCAACACTCTACCCATAGTCCAGATAACACCAATTTCCACCACGCATTAATGTAGTATAAGCGTAGTAGAAGTATAAGCAATGAAATATAGCAGCAAGCGTGTGTCTAGCCTAATAGCAGGGTATGCAGGGGTAAGGTTGTATCAAGGTAAAGGCCATCAAGTAAGCATACTACCATGCAAGTCCTATCACAGTATGATTATAACAGTAAAGTAAAGCAATAGCAGTTCTATATTAGCCATGCGTAATAGGTGCTACGAGATTGGGTAGGATGTGGCACCTTCAGTGTAGTCATCTCCGCACTTCTCACGGTACTCTTGGTCCTTGTCCGTCTGGTTCTCCTCTGAGTCTGCATACGATCAAATTATAGTCGCGTTAGCGACGTCTATAGAATAGCACAAAGAAGCAATGAAAATTCAAAAGAGCCAAATGCACTCAAACATTGGTTTATTGTGTAAAGCTCAATTTTAGATGAATTTTGGTCCTGGTTTCGTATTTTTCTAAGGTCGTATGAATTAGTTATGAATTTCCGAAGTTTAAATCATCTCTAAAAATAATTAAGGCTGACACGTGTCACACTATGACTGGTTCACGTGACATGCTGATGTCAGCATGACATCATCAGAGCTAAACCGCGGCTGACAAGTGGGTCTCGCTGATGTCATCACAACATCAGCATGACGTCATGTCCTGACATGTGAGCCCAGAGTCTCTGTGTCGCTGACATGTGGGTCTGGTCAAAGTCAACGTCAAGTCAACGGGCAAGTCAACGGTCATCAGATCACAGTCACTGATAGGTGGGGCCAGGGTTGCTGATGTCAGCAGCTGACGTCATCATGACATCATCCTGATGATGTCTCGACTGTTTCATCCTCTAACAAGTGGGTCCAGCGGGTCTGTGTCGCTGACTTGTGGGCTGGTCAACAGTCAACGCTAACCGATCAATGGTCAACCGGATTGGGTCTTGACTGGGCTTTGGTGGGCCTGGATAGGGCTGGATTTGGGCCAGGTTGGGCCAGCCTGGGTCCGGACACGTGTCTTGCTGTGAAGGATGCCACATGGCGTAGTTGGGCTCCCAGTGGGCCTCTAACGGGCTTTGGTTCACAGGCACGGTCCACGGTGGACTCAGGAGCGCTGGTCCATGGACCGTGGGCAGGTCTACGGTGGACCGTGTCCATGCGGGCACAGGCCATGCGGTGCACCGTGCACTCGATGCACGGGGTGACAAGAGGTTCCGCCCCCGCTCCCCCCCCCCCCCGTTTCTCCACCGACGTTCTACCGGAGCAGAGCTCTCGCCGGTGGTGAGGTTGTGTGGGGGGCTCCTTGGTGGCTCGGCTAGGCAGATAAAGGCCTCTATGGATCCGTGGGGGCACGACGAGGGCATCTAGGGGCTCAAGGCGGGGCTTCGGGTCCCCATGTGGCCAGTAGGGGCACTACGGCGTCCGCGGCGGCATGGTGACGACGTGGAGGCATGCAGGAGCGCTACGTGGTGCCGACGGGGCGGTCTAGGCGTTCTATGGCTTCCCAAGATCAAGGCAAGTCGATCCATCCTACCTCTACTAGTTCGTTTCGGACAGAATGGCTCCGCCATGGTCGTGCTCCAGCCATGGCGAGCGTGCTCAGTGCACGTACAGGGCTACAGTGTGCCCGGTCCTTCGGGGCTTGGCAAGGTGGTAGGTGTGGTCACGGACGTGTGCGTGAGTGTGCTGTGCTCCGAGGCGGCAAAAGGTGTGGACGTTGGGCCTCTTAGGTGGTGAGATCACATCGGCGACCATGGTGCACACGGTGATGGTGAGCAGAGGGCGGTGTGTGGGCTCACCTTCGGTGTTGAAGGTGAAAGGATGGCGGTGCAGTGGTAGGTCATGGCCATGTCGAGATGATGTCGTGCAGTGCCGAGCAGCAGCATCGACGTGGTGGATCGGGGCGACGTCCTCCGCTGTGGCGACACCGGCGACGTCGGGCGGCTTCGGCGCTCCCTCTTCTTCCTCTATCCCCTCTCTCTCTCTTGGCTCGGGTGTGCAGTGGATGGCCACAAGGTGGCGGTGGGGCACAGGAACACGCTAAGGCAACTGGGGCTGGGGCTTTTATAGCCAAAGCTCGGCCATGGCATGCAACGAGTAGCTGGGGATGGCCAAGGGGCGCGCGGAGGGCTGTGATCGCGTTGAGGCTAGGGCTACGGTCGTGACGCGGCCACGGGTGCGTTGGCAAAACCGGTTTCATGCTCCTTCGTCCAAAAAGGCGGGGGATAGGGAGGCGACAGGGTCATAGCTCGGCCATGGCCATGGCAGGCGCACACGGCAGCGGTCACGCACCATGCGTGACCCTGTCGGGCAGCCGGTGGCTGTGTGGCACCCATCCAACGGGGCCTCGCAGTCGGTTGTGGGGGCATGGATGGCGGAGAGGAGCCAAGGCGGCATCGGATCTTCCCCCATGGCACCTATGCTCTGTTTTCTAGATGTAGAGGAGGGGACCAAGGAGGGGGGTGATGAGGGTGTCCCACCCATCAGCTAGCGCGGGGAGGAAGTGATGTTGTCAGGCTTGCTAGGCCACGCATGTGAGGCCACGAGCGCTAGCAGGCCAGCGAGGCCGGGAGGGCGAGCTAGGCCAGTAGCTGGAGCACTCGGGGTCTGGGGGCGAGCTGGACCTACTCCGCTGATTGGCCCGGCAAGGGAAGGAAGGCCTATGCTGGCTTGGCCTGTGGGCTATGTGCGTGGGCTAGCGAAGCCGGGAGGGTGAGCTGGGCTGGTTGGTGGTAGAAGGCAGGCTAGGCCGACTCGGTTGCTTGGGCTACGAGGCTAGCTCCTCCCTTTTCTCCTTTTCTGTTTTTCTTTTCCTTTTTCCATTTTTGTTTTATGCTTCACACATGTGTATATAAATCATGTAGCATGTTGCACCCATGGTATAATGTTCCATGGTGAAAAGTGTTGGTCATGGTATATGTTTGGGATATTGGTTCCATGTTAATATAATTATTTATTGTAGAATTAAATATTTGGTGGCTTTTATTACTCAATACATAATCCAATAAAATCCAAATCACCATGTTGAATATAATGCAACTTGATGTATGCTATGTGGTAAAATAAATTCAAGGTGATGAGGTGAGATACTTGTGCAAGTCATGTAGGTTTAGTTAGTGCAAGGCTATGGGTTTTCCTACATGCCACATCATCACTCAAGGGTTTCGAAGAAAAAATTTTGTAGTTGGGATTTTTGGTGTGTGGATTTTTGGGTTGTTACAGTCCTACCCCCTTAACAGAATCTCGTCCCCAAGATTAAAGCGTAACGTACCCTTCGAAGAGATAAGGATAATGTAGCCAGAGGTCAGACTCTTTCTCCCATGTTGCTTCTCTCTTAGTGTGATTGCTCCATTGGATCTTGCACATAGGAATAGTTTTGCTTCGGGTCTCTTTGGTATCTCTACCCAGAATTCTGATAGGATGCTCTTTATACTCGAGAGTGTTCTGGATGTCAAGTGCATCAGTCGGGATCACTTCATCGGGCACTCTCAAACACTTGCGTAGCTGTGAGACATGGAATACGGGATGTGCACCCGCCAATTCCTCAGGTAGCTCAAGTTTGTAAGCGAGTTTTCCAATTCTCTTATGGATCTTGTATGGCCCAACAAATCTAGGGGCAAGCTTACCTTTCACGTGGAATCTGATAGTTCCACGTAGCGGGGATACCTTGAGATAGACGAAGTCTCCCACATTGAACTCAAGTTCTCTTCTTCTTTTGTTAGCATAGCTCTTGTATCGACTTTGGGCAATTCTCAAATTCTCCTTTACTTGGGCAACTCCTTCTTCGGCATCTTGAATCTTAGCAGAGTCAAAGAACGATCTTTCCCCTGGTTGGGACCACATCAAAGGTGTCTTACAAGGTCTACCATACAGAGCTTTAAATGGAGACATCTTGGTACTGGCTTGGTAGCTGTTGTTGTAAGAGAACTCTGCATAGGGTAGGCATTTCTCCCTATCAGAGCCATAATTCAGTACACTAGCGCGAAGCATGTCTTCTAAGATCTGATTTACTCATTCTGTCTATCCATCTGTCTGTGGGTGATAAGCGGTACTAAAATCAAGTTTGGTCCCAATGGACTTGTGCAGAGCTTCCCAGAATCGGGACACAAACTGAGGACCATGATCAGATACAATACTAGAGGGAGCTCCATGCAGTCTGAGAATATGCTCAACATATAGATCTGCTAATTTTTCGGCATCGGTCTTGGTCTTAACTAGTACAAAGTGAGCAATCTTGGTCAAACGATCAACAATCACCCAGATGAAATCATTGCCTTTCTGTGAACGGGGCAATCTAACTATGAAATCCATGGATATGCTCTCCCATTTCCACTTGGGAACGTCAAGAGGCTTCAACAATCCTATAGGCCTTTGATGTTCAGCCTTGACTCTATTACAGGTGTCACATCGTGCCACATGTCCCGCAATGTCTGTCTTTATGCTTTTCCACCAAAAGTGTTTCTTCAAGTCTTGATACATCTTTGGACCTCCAGGGTGAATACAGTACTTGGAATCATGAGCTTCTGATAGAATCTCCTCTCGTAGTACTAGGTCAGATGGAACACAGATTCTGTTCTTGAACCAGATGGTTCCTTGTTCATCTTCTGGGTGGTTGGTCTTGTAGCCTAGTTTCATCATACTACAGAGACATTCGATCTCTTCACAACTTTCCTGAGCTTGACAGATATGATCTGTGAGATCATACTGTATGCGGAGCTCATTCAACAAGCCATGCGGTAGTATCTCAAGTTGGAAATCTTCAATCTCTTCCTTGAGTTCAGGTGGTACAGATTCAGTGATCAAAGTGTGACAGTAACTCTTGCGACTAAGAGAATTTGCGACTACATTAGCTTTTCCTGGATGATAGTGAAATTCTAGGTCATAGTCCTTGATCAACTCTAGCCATTGGTGTTGCCTCATATTTAGATCTTCCTGTGTGAAAAAGTACTTTAAGCTCTTGTGATCGGTATAGATATCACACTTGTTGCCTATCAAGTATTGTCTCCAGATCTTCAAGGCATGCACAACTGCTACTAACTCAAGATCATGGGTTGGGTAACGGTTCTCATGTTCTTTCAACTATCGGGAAGCATATGCTATCACTCTTCCACCTTGCATCAATACACAACCAAGTCCTTGACGGGATGCATCACAATAGACCACAAAATCTTTGCTGATATCAGGCAATGCTAGCATAGGAGTTGTGGTAAGCTTCTATTTCAATTTCTAGAAGCTTTGTTCGCACTCGGGCGTCCATTCAAACTCCTTAGTCTTCTTCAGAAGGTTGGTCATTGGACGGGCTATCATGGAGAAGTTCTCAATGAATTGGCGATAATATCCAGCCAATCCCAAGAAACTTCTGACTTCTGTCACATTACAGGGTTGATCCCACTCTTTCACAGCTTCAATCTTGGCTGGGTCAACTGCGACACCTTTAGCTGATAGTACATGGCCTAGGAAGGCAACCTTCTATAGCCAAAACTCGCATTTGCTGAACTTCGCATAGAGCTGATGTTGTGCTAATTTCTCAATCACAGTTCTTAGATGATGTTCATGTTCTTCGGTGGTGGGTGAATAAACAAGAATGTCATCAATGAATACTACCACAAACTTATCCAGATCATCCATGAAAACCTTATTCATCATGTTCATGAAGTATGCAGGAGCATTCGTGAGTCCAAAGGACACCACGATGAACTCAAACTGCCCATACCTAGTCACAAAAGCTATCTTTGGGATGTCACTCTCTTGAATCTTCGTCTGATGATAGACAAATCTAAGATCAATCTTGGAGAAATACTTGGCACCTCGAAGCTGATCAAGCAGGTCATCGATCCTTGGTAGGGGGTACTTGTTTTTAATGGTGACTGCGTTCAAGTTCCAGTAATCAATGCACATTCTCATTGAGCCATCCTTCTTCTTAACAAACAGAATAGGGGATCCCCAGGGTGAAGCATTGGGTCTGATATACCCCTTTGATATGAGCTCATCAAGCTATTTCTTGAGCTCGGCTAGTTCGTCCACTAACATGCAATAGGGTCTCTTGGCAATGGGTCCTGTTCCCAGCAAAAGATCAATGATGAACTCTACATCACGGTCTGGTGGCATACCCGGTAATTCTTTAGGGAATACATCGGGATAGTCTCTGACCACAGGCACATCATGAACTGTCTTCTCCTCTTTTTGTGATTCTAAACTGGCTTTAAGGGCACACAGGATAGAAGTGGACTTTCCGGACTAGGGTTCACATCTAATGACTTGGCCTGATAGGTGGGTCACTTGGACGTATCTAGGTGAACATGATATGATACCTTGGTGAATGGTTAGCCAATCCATACCTAAGATGACATCTAGGCTTGTGGAAGGTAACAGGGTTAGGTCAGCTTCAAAGACAAGACCTTCAATGGTAAGACTCACTCCTTTACAGATGTGTGTGCACTTTAGGTCTCCTAAAGGTGAACTGGTGATGATAGGCTTTCCACGTGGGGTTACAGGCAGGTCATGCCCTCGTGCAAATTTGGATAATATGTAAGAACAAGTTGCTCTAGAGTCAAATAGAACTGATGCAGTATTGCCATTAACTAAAAACATGCCATACACAATGTCAGGGGCAGCTTGTGCTTCCTCGGTGTCCACATGGTTGAGACGTCCATGAGTAGCAGATCCCTTGAACTGAGACTTCTGAGCAGCTGAGTTCTGAGGGCACTCAGCGGCTTTGTGACCCGGTTGGCCACAAGCGAAGCAGGTGAAAGGCGCACCGCCTGTAGGGGTTGGCACGGGTGCCTTCTAGTTTCTAGTGCTTGGTGCAGGGCAGTTCTGTGCTAGGCGTTCATTCACAGAGCGGGAACAGTTGAAACGGTCCTGAGTGTTGTGATCCTGAGCATAACGGTCCTAGGTGTAATGATCCTGAGCAGGGCGGGAGTATTTGGTGGTGTAGCCTCCACTACCTTTACTCGATCTAGGGTTGTCATCCCTATTGTGGCGAGAGCGTTCTCTGGATGGTGCATCTCTGTGGAACCTCTTGCGATCACATCCATAGAAGGACTCCTCAGGCTTATGCTTCCTCTCCCTGTACTCCTCTCTAGCTTTAGCATGGTCCTTCTCGATCTAGATGCAGCGATCCACCAGAGCACGCAATGTGCTACTCTCAATACCGCCAACTTCAGCTTGATGTGCGGGTTAAGTCCCTTGTGGTAATAGTATAGCTTCTTCTCAGAGTTCACAACATAGGAAGGTGCATAGTGCAGAAGGTTGGTGAAATGAGTAGTGTACTCAGTCACCCTGTCCTTTCCCATCTTGATGTTACGGAACTCCTCGGCTTTAGCCTCCATGATACTCTTGGGAATGTGATACTCAGTGAATGCTTTGGCGAACTCTTCCCATGAGATGTTGGTAGGGTCCTCATGGGAATCACTGAAACTATCCCACCAAGCATGTGCTGCACCTGTGAGCTAGTGTGTGGCAGCTCCAACACACTCATCGTCGGTGAAGGTGGTGAGGTCGAGCTTCTTCTCCATCTCCTTGAGTCAGTCATCGGCTACAAGCGGGTCAGGGTCGGTGCCATCATAGGTAGGGGGCCTTAGCTTCAGAAATCCTTCCAGCTTCCTTTGGAAGTCATTCTGCTGGCCTCCCTAGCGACGGTTTGCTCCATCTACAAGAGCTACAAGAAGCTAGGTCTGTTGCACTATCACCTCTGCTAGGGTCGATGGTGGTGGCAGCGGAATGTTCTCCTCATCAAGCAGGCGGGGTATTCTCTAGGTTGAAGGGTATCCCTCCACATCCACGGCCATGGCCATGGCCATGGTTGTTGCCACCACGCCCCCCATTTGGTTCGATGGGTTCGGGGGTGGGCGCACGTCTACGGTTCATTTGGCGATCAGATCGGTGGTTCGGCATCTACAACATGGATCATAGGAATTTTAGTGTTTGTGCCATAAGTGCTTATAATTTAGTATGATTACATGATTTTTGACGATTTAAAGAAAAACATTTATACTATCCAACATTCATTACAAAGAAGCATTAAGATCCATAAGATGCAATAAGATCCAAAACATTCATTACATGGGTTTTATTACATGGCATCATCTCCAGTAGCTACACTTGGAGACTTGCGAGAATCGTACTACGCATAGTGTCTCATATTACATCTCATAAGGGGTACATCATGGGGTACAACTTATGGAAGCCACTGACATGACTCATGACCACGCAGGGTCATCTACTCTAACTCGTACACCGCAGCTGGGATACGACTGTTCTTGATCTCGATCTCCTCGTCAGACTTGTGAAGTTAGGACATGTACTTCAAGGCCTTGGCGAGCTCCTCAGTAGGCTTGGCTCTAGGTAGGGTAGGGCAGGCATCTAGGTTGAGGCAAGTTGGGGCTAACTCAAACTCCTCTATCCTAGGCTTCATCTTGCTACGAATCTCCTTGGGTAGCTGATCCCACATACTCTTCATCTCCCTGAGGCGCTTCCTATCAGACTTCTGCCAAGCCTGCCAAGTCCTCTCACACTTGTCCTATAGGTACTCGTTCTACCTGAGTGCCTCGATCAGGTGACCCTAGTTGCGAATGGCCTTCTTCCTAAACTCCTCTAGATCCTGAGTCATGGTCTTGTTCCGAGATTGGATTTTTAGCATATCAATCCCATTGGACCTCTCTCTGTCTCCTCTGTGGTTGAACTCAGCCTTCTTGTCGTCCAACTCTCTCTGCAACTCCAAGACCTTACTATCAAGGTAGCAGTTCCTATTGCCTAGGTCGGTGGCTTTGTCCTATAAGTCTGTGACCTCGGTTCTGTGGCCTTCTTCATGACGGTTGACCTCGTCCTGTAGCTTGGCAACTGTCTCAAGTAGACTAGCTCGCTCCTGTGCTCCCTATGAGTCTCGCTCCTAGTACTCCCACAGAAGGGCCTGGTTCTGACATCTCCTCTGCTCAAGCTAGGTCACGTACCTGTCCTGCTCTAATAGGTGGATAGCCGAGACACGAAGACATTTGTCCTCCTCGGCAAAGATAACTCTGCCGGCTGCTGAAACTCTGCTCACTAGGGGTAAGGCAGAGGTCGAGGGCCTAGGGAAGTAGACGGAACTCTGTCGTCTTTAGGTGCTCATGGTGGTCCCTCATCACTCTACAAAGTGCCTTGTGTGAGACAGCTCGCAGTCCTTCCTCAACTGTGTCCTCTATAGTCATCTCGGTGAAAGCTGGGATAGAAGGTAAGGTAGTGCTAGCTGGGAACTCGACTGAGGTGACAATCGGTCCTTTGATTCCTCCTTCCTGAGCTGGCTTCCCTGTGCAGGTGACCTTGACAAGCTCGTCAGGGACCCCTAACATGACAAGAACTCAGTAGAGGGTCTGTGCAAAACCCCTAAGCTCACATAGGTCGAAGGTAAGCTTGGCGTGGTCTAGAGGTAGCGGTCCTAGAGGTGGCCATTTGACGTTCGTTGCCATCTATAGGTTTTAAGGAAACAGGTGTTAGCAGGTCAATAATAGATGAGCCTTTCATAAAAGTAAATGCAGGGTCGGTATATAACCTGAAAGAAGGGATGTTCATGTCCTATTCTATCGTCCATTTCTGAAGGTTTCGTCCTATGGTCAAGTATGGCTCTGATACCAACTGAAACGACCTGATTTCCGTGAAGGGAAATCCACAGAGTCGAAGTGTATTATGACCCTTGTAGATCATATTACCCAAATTCCAGTTGAATACCACATCCATACAACAATAATATCAGAGTACATAAAGTGCGAAATTACATAAATTATTACATCACCGCATTGGCGGAATCAAAAGTAGCATTCATTCAGAACAGCTTGAAGATAAGATCGCCAAACTAGAGCGTAGGAACGAACCCCTCAACCGTCAAACTCCTCGGAGCTATACTCCTCAGCGGCACATGTATCGATCGATCAACCATACACTCTGCAGAGGTTTAACATAACCACAAGAATCTGCCTTCTTCGCTGACCGTCGTCAACTGAGCTGATTCCTGGCCGCTTGCTAGCCTAGGATAGTGCCACTCTACCATTCATCCCTGGTACACCCCGAATCTAGTCTGGGGTGGCTGAAACTATGAGTCATGAGCTGGGTCCATAAGGTCTCCATGAAGTGTCAGAAGGGTGTGGAGGAAATCCTCCGTGCCCCGTACCTCCTTACATTGTCCGCTATCAACCTAGCAGTAGTGGCAATATCCTACCAAGTAGTCCAGCTGTCCCCGCACCATATAGGGCGAGTGGTACGTAAGGCTTCTTGGATGAATCTAAGTACTAGTAAGTCCTTAGGGATGACCAAGCCAGAATGTCTCCATCAGGGTTTCCATTTACCATGCCACCACAGCACCTCCATCCCGGGCTCCTCCCATCACAGGTTGACACCCAGGACCACCTCATATACCATTTACCCACCACAGGTATCCATTCCAGGGGTGCCTAGGTAACACCCCATGGCAAGACTTGCCCTAGGCTCGTCGTATACTCCAACTTGGTTGACACAACCCTCACCCTCCACACACCCAAGTCACACACGCAGCACTCTACCCATAGTCCAGATAACACCTAATTTCCACCACGCATTAATGTAGTATAAGCGTAGTAGAAGTATAAGCAATGAAATATAGCAGCAAGCGTGTGTCTAGCCTAATAGCAGGGTATGCAGGGGTAAGGTTGTATCAAGGTAAAGGCCATCAAGTAAGCATACTACCATGCAAGTCCTATCACAGTATGATTATAACAGTAAAGTAAAGCAATAGCAGTTCTATATTAGCCATGCGTAATAGGTGCTACGAGATTGGGTAGGATGTGGCACCTTCAGTGTAGTCGTCTCCGCACTCCTCATGGTACTCTCGGTCCTCGTCCGTCTGGTTCTCCTCTGAGTCTGCATACGATCAAATTATAGTCGCGTTAGCGACATCTATAGAATAGCACAAAGAAGCAATGAAAATTCAAAAGAGCCAAATGCACTCAAACATGGGTTCATTGCGTAAAGCTCGATTTTAGATGAATTTTGGTCCTAGTTTCATATTTTTCTGATGTTGTATGAATTAGTTATGAATTTCCGAAGTTTAAATAATCTTTGAAAATAATTAAGGCTGATTAATTCAGGGCTGACACGTGTCACACTATGACTGGTTCACGTGACATGCTGATGTCAGCATGACATCATCAAAGCTAAACCACGGCTGATAGGTGGGTCCCGCTGACGTCATCACGACATCAGCATGACGTCACCTCCTGACATGTGAGCCCAGAGTCTCTGTGTCGCAGACATGTGGGTCCGGTCAAAGTCAATGTCAAGTCAACGGGCAAGTCAACAGTCATTGGATCACAGTCACTGACAGGTGGGGCCAGAGTTGCTGACGTCAGTAGCTGACGTCATCCTGACATCGTCACGGCTGTTTCATCCTCTGACAAGTGGGTCCAGCGGGTCTATGTCGCTGACTTGTGGGCCCGGTCAACAGTCAACGCTGACCGATCAATGGTCAACCGGATTGGGTCTCGATTGGGCTTTGGTGGGCCTAGACAGGGCTGGATTTGGGCCGGGTTGGGCCGGCCCGGGTCCGGACACGTGTCTTGCTACGAAGGATGCCACATGGCATAGTTGGGCTCCCAGTGGGCCTCTAACAGGCTTTGGTTCATAGGCACGGCCCACGGTGGCTCAGGAGCGCTGGTCCATGCACTACGGGCAGGTCTACAGTGGACCATGTCCATGCGGGCACAGGTCGTGCGGTGCACCATGCACTCGGTGCACGTGGTGACAAGAGGTTCCCCCCCCCCCCCCGTTTCTCCACCACCGGCGTTCTACCGGAGCAAAGCTCTCGTCAGTGGTGAGGTCGTGTGTGGGGTCCCTGGTGGCTTGGCTGGGCGGATAAAGGTCTCTACGGATCCGTGGGGGCACGGCGAGGGCATCCAAGGGCTCAAGGCAGGGCTTTGGGTCCCCATGTGGCCGGTAGGGGCACTACGGCGTCTGTAGCGGCATGGTGACGACGGCGAGGAATGCAGGAGTGCTATGGGGCACCGGCGGGGCAGTCTAGGTGTTCTTCGTCTTCCCAAGATCAAGGCAAGTCGATCCATCTAACCTCTACTGGTTCGTATCGGACAGAACGGCTCCGCCATGGTTGTGCTCTGGCCATGGCGAGCGTGCTCGATGCGCGTACATGGCTCCGGTGTGCCTGGTCCTTCGGGGCTTGGCAAGGTGGTAGGTGTGGTCACGGATGTGTGCATGAGTGTGCCGTGCTCCGAGGCGGCAAAAGGTTGGACGTTGGGCCTCCCAGGTAGGGAGATCACGTCGGCAGCCATGGTGCACATGGTGACAGTGAGTAGAGGGCGGTGCGTGGACTCACCTTCGGTGTCGAAGGCGAAAGGATGGCGGTGTAGTGGTGGGTCATGGCTGTGTCGAGACGATGCCATGTAGTGCCGAGCAGCAGCGTCGACGTGGTGGATCGGGGCGACGTCCTCCGCTACGGCGACACCGGCGATATCGGACGGCTTCGGCGCTCCTTCTTCTTCCTCTATCCCCTCTCTCTCTTGGCTTGGGTGTGCAGTGGATGGCCACAAGGTGGTGGCGGGGCATGGGAACGCGCTAAGGCAACCGGGGCCGGGGCTTTTATAGCCAAAGCTCGACCATGGCATGCAACGAGCAGCTAGGGATGGCCAAGGGGCACGCGGAGGGCTGTGATCACATCGAGGCTAGGGCTATGAGGTCGCGACGCAGCCACGGGTGCATTGGCGAAACTGATTTCGTGCTCCTTCATCCAAAAAGGTGGGGGACAGGGAGGCGACAGGGTCACCGCTCGGCCATGGCCTTGGCAGGCGCGTGTGGCAGCGGTCACACACTGTGCGTGACCCTGTCGGGCAGCCGGTGCCTGCGTGGCACCCATCCAATAGGGCCTCGCAGTCAGTTGTGGGGGTACGGATGGTAGAGAGGGGCTGAGGCGGCATCGGATCTTCCCCCATGGCACCTGTGCTCTGTTTTCTAGATGCAGAGGAGGGGACCAAGGAGGGGGATGACGAGTGTGTCCCACCCATTAGCCAGCGCGGGGAGGAAGTGATGTCGTCGGGCTTGCCAGGCCACGCGTGTGAGGCCACGAGCGCTAGCAGGCCAGCAAGGCCTAGAGGGCGAGCTGGGCCAGCAGCTGGAGCACACGGGGTCTAGGGGTGAGCTGGACCTTCTCCACTGATCGGCCCGGCAAGGGAAGGAAGGCCTGTGCTGGCTTGGCCTATGGGCTGTGTGCGCGGGCCAGCGAAGCCAGGAGGGCGAGCTGGGCTGGTTGGTGGTAGAAGGCAGGCTGGGCCGACTTGGTTGCTTGGGCTGCGAGGCTAGCTCCTCCCTTTTCTCCTTTTCTATTTTTCTTTTCCTTTTTCCATTTTTGTTTTATGCTTCACGCATGTGTATATAAATCAAGTAGCATGTTGCACCCATGGTATAATGTTCCATGGTGAAAAGTGTTGGTCATGGTATATGTTTGGGATATTGGTTCCATGTTAATATAATTATTTATTATAGAATTAAATATTTGGTGGCTTTTATTACTCAATACATAATCCAATAAAATCCAAATCACCATGTTGAATATAATGCAACTTGATGTATGCTATGTGGTAAAATAAATTCAAGGTGATGAGGTGAGATACTTGTGCAAGTCATGTAGGTTTAGTTAGTGCAAGGCTAGGGGTTTTCCTACATGCCACATCATCACTCAAGGGTTTCGAAGAAAAAATTTTGTAGTTGGGATTTTTTGTGTGTGGATTTTTGGGTTGTTACATGGGTGATGGCCATTTTCAAGAACTCTGGCTTTATAGCCCTGATTGCAATAGGTAGAAACACTGTCAGCATCATATGGCAATTGTGAGCCTTGCAGTGTGTTATTGACAAGTCCTTCATCGACACTAGCTTCTTCACATGTGCTGAAAACCCAGTCGGGACTTTGATCCCCCTCTGGAAAGTGCATATAGCTCTCTTCTCGTCTGGTGTTAGGTTGAAGCACGCCGCGGGCAGAGTGTATTTTCCATTAGCCTTAGGTACCGGGTGAAGCTGTAGCATCACGTTTAGCTGCACCATGTCTTTCCGTGCTTTTAGACCATCCTTTGACTTGCCTGTGTCCATCAAGGTAGCAAGGAGACTCTCAAAGACATTCTTCTACACGTGCATAGCATCAGTGGCATGAGGGGCCCCTAAGTCTGTCCAATAAGGCAGATATTGAAAGAAGATCGATTGTTTCTTGAAAGGTACGCCTTCGACAGGAGATGTGCTTCTATCTCTGTTCATCCCATCTGGATTCTTCTTTCCATAGACGACGCGTATGTTTTTCACCATTCTGTACACGTGTTCTCCGTTATGACGTCTCTCCGGAGGGGGTTCAATCTCGGGGGCGTCGATTAAGAAGCGTCGATTCCTTAGGTAAACTATCTTCTTGGATGCATCCAGGTACACCCATGTAGTACCATCCAAGCAAACCAAGCATCCCGTCTTCCCTTTGATCTGTCCAGACAAAGCAAACAGCGCGGGGTAATCATTGGTAGTAACAAATATTATTGCTCTACATATGAAGTCCTCCTTTCGGAACGCATCGTACATCTGCTCCCCATTCCTCCATAGCCTCTCCATTTCTTGCATCAAGGGCTCGAGGAACACGTCTATATCAATGCCTGGTTGTTTAAGCCAGAAATAAGAATAGTGAGGAGAAGGTACTTTCTCTTCTAACACAACCATGTTGGGATGTTGTATATGGTCAAGATCAATGGCCATGTGCTGTGGTCGCTCATCCTCTCATTGAAGGGATTCATTCCATCGGTGCTCAAGCTAAACCGTACATTTCTTGGGTCATCGCTGAATTCTTTGTGCTTCTCATCAAACCTTTGCCACTGACTACAATCAGCCGTGTTTGCAATCTTATCATCATCCACCTTGCGCTCATCATCCTACCATGTCATGAGTGCGACTTCTTTAGGGTTTAGGAAGATACGTCTCAAGCGGTCGGTCACTGGCAGGTACCACATTACCAGGGTAGGAATTCTTCTCTGCTTTGCATCGTTGCCTAATGGAGTGTCCTCTGGAGGCTGAGATTCTTGTACTACCTTTTTTGTACCCTTCTTATTCCTCTTTTTCCCCGTGGAGGGTTCTTCCCCACCGTAAAGGTCATTATTCTTGTACCGGCTAGCCCCACACCAGAGACATTTATCCAGTGACTTGAACGTTTCGCCACAAAAAAGTATACAGTGGTTGGGGCATGTATGAATTTTTTCAACCCCCATTGTCAATGGACTTATGATGTTCTTCGCTTGGTATGACAGAAGATGCAATAGATCATTGAAACTACAGTCTGACCAACCGTACTTAGCCTTCAGGATGAGCAGCTCAAGCATGAAACGTAGCAATGTCCAATGTATCGAACAGTCCTTTTCAACACCATACACAGTCTCCTTCGATGCTTTTGTCACCCTTTCCAAATTTTCTAGACCTTTCGGGTTATTTAGTAAAATATCTGGTCCAAGGGATCAAATCATGTCCTCCAAATCATCTTCATCCCCGACACGTGCTCCACCATCATTATTGGCACCACCTTCGTCGTTACCATCCCAACCACCAGCATCACCACCTTGTTCAATACCAAACTCGAAATTCATTCGTGCATTAAGCTCTGCTGAATATTGAGACAGGGATTCTATGGTTTCGTCGTCGTATTACTCCTCATCCTCATCGTTAACAATAACGGTTTCACCATTATGAATCAACATTGTGTAGTCCTCAACAAATCCTCGCATAATCAAATGTGATCTGATGATAGTCACATCTGTCCATGCCATACGGTTCTTGCAATCTTTATAGGGGCAAATAATTGTATCCTTATTCTCTTTCAATATTGTTGCATGCTTCTTTGCGGCTTCAATAAATTTATCCACCTCTTCATGGAAACCTGCCTTGAACCTTAACGAACCATACATTCAAGAGTTCGTGTACTCCATCTTTTACAACAACAACAAAACAAACATTAAAGGAGTACTTATTCAGATATATATAAAAATGAATCAAAGTAATAATTACTTGAGAATAATTATATATACTTCAGATATATATGAATATAAATCTAATATAATTACATGAAGCATATAAACACACCATGGTAGAGGAAAATTAATTAATGGATCATTTATTCATAAATAATTAAAATACATATTTATTGATTACAATAAATAATTTCAAAGACAACAATTAGCAATAATTATACTTTACCCAATATCTTTCATACAAACCCTAGTCCAATTTCATCAAACATAAATTTATAAAAACGAAATTAATAAAAAAACCAAACCCTAGATCTAGATCCATATGCACATGAAACATCCATAAAACTAACTAATTGTTTACTAAAATCAAGAAACATGACCAAATAAGAGTATGATCTTGTTCCCCTCCTTAATTTACCCTAGTACATTTAAAACTTGGGTCTAATTTGCTTCATAAGTATCTCAAGCACCATAGAAGAGAAAGAAAAACAAAACTCTAATTACTCACTAACCAACCATTAAAACTTCAAAAAAAAAGTATGGAATAGCATTTTCTTACCTTCTACAACCTCTCCACCAAAGAATTTGAGACCAAAACCTTCCCCCTTAGTAGAGCAATTTTTGGGAGGTGCCCAAGACCTCCCCACCTTTCTTTCACGGGTTGGAGTGAGTGACCCGAGGAGGAAGAATGTTCTGCAGCGTTTTTATATGTGGGTCATTTGTAGGGGCGGCTGGTGATTGAGCCGCCCCTACAAATCCGAGCTATATATACGTGGGCATTTGTAGGGGCGGCTTAATCAGCAGCCGTCCCTACAAATAGAAACTCCAGGGGCGGCTGGTGATTGAGCCGCCCCTACAAATCAGACCCCATTTGTAGGGGCGGCTCGTATCACCAGCCGCCTCTGTTGTTCCATTTGTAGGGGCGGCTCGTTATATTAGTTAGCTCATCATATCATGTGGAACCATGTTATCTCCAGATTAAACAAGCACCAAGGAATCGTGTGCATCACTCAACTTTTCACGACAAGACGAATGATCTGGCAATCCTGATCCTTTGATCTATCTATATATCGAGCTTCAACTAGGCAGCTTACATCTGGCAATACAGCATATGCTATGCAAAACTCATATAAAGTTCTGTCTGTTGCTTTCATTTGAGACGAGCAGTTACAAATGATTCAGAAGTAGATAAGATAGGTCACTCATCGTCTAGAACTTGTAAGAGTCGTCGGGCCACGTTCCTGCCGGTCCATCCAACCATCCACGTCGCCGCGCGCAGCTACAGACAAATGCATGCCGAGGGCACAGATAGATTACAGAAACTGATTGAAATAAGCCACATGTACCCATCCCATGAGCTAAGGACCAATGGACGGCACAACAAATTAAACTTGGCGTTGTCTCTGCTATTCAATATTGAAAGCACACCGGTTGCTCTCCACGGAAGAATCATCGCCATACGCCAGAGTTGTTTCATCAATAATAGTGCGGTCATCGTCACTCATTAGGATGTGATTAAGGGTGGAGAGTATTCTTTGCATATCCTGACATGCATAAACAACACCCTTGTCGCACGGTCCGTCAAACCTAAACGTAATAGCATCTCAAAAGTCTCTGCATTGCGTACGGTGCCGGAGCGGCTGGATCTCCCTCCTCTGCACTGCGCTGTATAGTACAGTGCATCATTACACATATAATTTTCTGAAGCTGTACTAAACAAGGAGCGTGGTATGGGTGATCTTCAGCGACTCTGATCAGTGTCCTATAATAATAAATCTATCTATGTTGGATATAGCCCACCACAACGGATAATAGTTAAATTAATTAACAATCAATCAATCAATCGAGCGCCCACTAGAATAGAAAATCCAAAGGGATTGGTCGTCGTTAGTTAGCGCATCATATACTGGAATCACGTTATCTCCAGATTAAACAAATATCCTACCCAGGAATCCTGCATCAGTCAATGGGCCGGGGAATATTATCTATATGCACTACAAATCAGCCGAATGCTAAGTAAAACGCGACGACTTAGGTAATAGGCCACACAAATTAAACCATATATACTGCCAAAATAAACCGCATAAGTCTTTGCACTTTGTATGGTAGAAGTTGATTTAATTAATTAATTAATTATCTATCTGTCTACTTGTTTGTTCTGTAGGAGTGTATGTATCTACGTTGGACGATCCATGTGGCTACCAACTAATTAACCTCTCCAACTAGTTGCACCTTGGTGTTTCTCAACGACCGACAGAACATTGTGACGGAGGTGGCAACGGGTGTGGCACATCCTCCCGGTGGCTTACACCACAATAATAAGATACCGTCGGACTACACTAGGTCGAGGTGCATACCGTGAAGCCCGAGTTCATGTAGTGGAGGATAGACTATGCAACTCCCGAGGGGCTGGTGTTACTCGGAGACGTAATGGGGCAGTTCATCCTCTGGCACAAACGGGACATTATATTGACAGTTTCTTCGTCGCCTCTCCCTCTTTCAAATTTGGAGCGAGTTGTTGAGGACGGGGAGATATTTCTACCCTCTCGTGACCACCACATTCCTGAGATGCCACATTCTTTCCCGCCTCCTAGCGAGCATGTGCCTGATAAGCCACAACCTTCTCCAGCTCGTACCGAGTAAGTGCATGATGAGATGCCACAGTCTTCTCAACAAGCCTAGCCGATACATGAACAACGAGTGCCTCCTGAAGAAGGTGATGCACAAGAAGATGAGGACATGCCTGAATGGGAACTTCGAAAGAAACATCCAATCACCATAAGACCAATTTATGTTCCGATGAAAGACGTCTCGTCGGTGCACAAGTGGTATTCCCATGACCAGTTCAAGCCTGAGAACCAAGTTAAAAAGTCCCATCACGGGCTTCTGAGGAGGCCGTCACTAGCAAACTCTATCAAACAGCAAAGCAGTATCCAAATGTTGATGCCATCAAATGATCAAAGGATTGCCCGAAAACATACGAAAGAGGCAAGCCCTTCCTACCAAACCAGGACATCCAGTGCCTACCACTTGGAATGAGAAGGTTCCATGATTGGTACTTGTGTGTTCTCCTAACGAGCATAGACCTCGTACAAGCATGCTTCCCCACCGGCACATTTGGAAGCCCAACCGGGAAAATTATTTTTGACTTCAATGACATACAGACATGCTTTCACCTCGGAGCAATGGAAATGAATCTAATTCGCATGTGGTGCCTGTAAGTCCTTGTCCTCCCAATATGATATGAATGTAATCTTTGAATTTTGTTGTAACTAACCCACGCCGTGATTTGTAGAATGCAAGTGCACATTGTAAAACAAATGCCAAGTGTGAAAGCCGGGTATATAGACTCTCAAGCTATAGCACAAACAAATTTTAATTACCCTAGACTGGAAATCGGATGATCAAGAGCTAGCTGCTGGAAAGACCCTTCGAGAGAAAGAGGACATCCGTGCGAAGAAACTAAGGCACGAGTCCCTTAAGGTTTCGGCATACATTGCCCTGGCTTTTAAAAATCTCCAACATCACTCTACTATATGGCTACCATACAACTTTGAGTAAGTTTAACTCTATACTTATAGCTTTCTTCGATATATTTTATTCGATGCAAAAGAGCTTATCTAGTTCTATGATTAAATTCATGCAGCAACCATTGAATTTATATAGGCGTCGATGTCGGGAGGAGCATGGCATGGGTCTTTGATTCAATATATAGGGACCCGGTGACATACAAAGACTTCATATCGATTCTCAAGACATATACATATCGACAATCCTCATTAGTTTATATGTTTGTATACATACTTGTAATGTTCACTTTTGGATACTAACAAGTTGTATTTGCTAAAATAATTCGAACAGGGCATTTATGTTCTATGTCAATAAACATCACGGAAGGCATGATTCAGTAAGGAAGGAAAGGCTGACTATAAAAACACTATGTGCGATAAGTGTAACTTACTTTAGTACTCCATTATATGGCTTTCAAAAGCATTACTTAACATTTCCATATGCAAAACACACAGTGCCCTAAGCAGAAGCCTGTGAGTGTACATTGTGGATACTATGTATGTTCTATGATGAGTAACATCGGTGCCTATAGGAGACACCCCTTAAGGGTAAGTTTGAACCTCTTCACCCGTAGTATAAAAACTTCGCACATGGTATGAAATACTAAACCGAAACTTGTTCTCTTGTAGTGGAAAGAAGAGAAACAAATGCAAAAAGACCCATACAAGGATGACCAACTCTTAGAGCTCGTCGGCGATCTTTGCAACTTTATATTGGACCAGATTGTACACGTCAAAGGCACCTACCATGACCGAGATTCTGACTTAGGTAGAAATCCTCAGCACCAACACCTTCGTGAGACTGAAATGCTAGCTCTAGGACGTTGATAACAATGTGTATGGATTTTAACATTGGTCTTACCTTGTGGGACACCTACGTTGAGCGCCATATCCACCAAGGGAGAAGTGGAACGAATTAGAATTGTGAATTATGTCTATTTAATGATGAATTGTATATATTCTTGTGAATTGGACTTGTAATTGTAGTTTATACAATACCCTTGTGCTTGTGGTCAGATTTGAATTATATATGTTCTGGTCAGATTTGAATTATATATGCATGCTCTGGTCGAATTTGAATTGTAAATTTGAATTTTTTTTATGAAAAAATATACTGTAGAGGCGATTCTAAACTGAACCGCCCCTATAAATAGGTATTATACGGGCCGCTGGTACTACAGTCGCCCCTACAAATATATTACAAATCGACGATTTGTAGTTACGATTTAATAGGAGCGGCTGATCAAACCATCCCTACAAATACCCATGAGCCGCCATTACAGAGCCTATATGTAGTAGTGATCTTTGTTCTGTTTCTATACAACGATATGTCTTCTGTATGGTTGAAACAAACAAAACGCAATATGATGGTTGATGGATATGGCTACTTGTCACCATCGTTAGCCTATTTGTCGGCATTAGAAAAAAAAATCCAAAGGGAAATGTGTGATTGGCTGTTTATTACGGCATCTTATCATGGAACCGTTTGTCATCCGGCCCTCTTCGTTGGGAGGAATTTTAAAAGAATTTAGATGATTTAAAGGAATGTTATAAGAATTTGTGAGAAAAAAACACTATTCTGAATAATAAAAGAAACGGATTCGGTCGAATTTAAAGACACGCGAGCGGATCCACCAAGATCCAAGGTCCAAGGAGCCATCCGTCAGCGTCCTAGCTGGTAAAGGTCCATCCATGCCTTCATGCCTACTAGCTAGAGTTTTGCTTCTAGGGCCGCGTTTAGTCCGCCGAAGTCGGCGCCGCTCGATTCACGGTAGATACTGGAGTGCACCGTATCATTTCGTTTGTATTTATAATAATTATTCAATCATTGACAATTAGGTTTAAAATATTCGTTTCGGAAAGTACAACCAAACTGTACAATTAGTTTTTGATTTTATCAACGTTTAATACTCCATACATATACCGTAAGTTTAATATGACGGGACATAATTTGGATTTTGGTGGAACTAAACTAGGGCTAGAAGGCAGCAGCATTTCGACAGCGAAGCAGATGCGCAGATCCATGGAAAATGAGGCGCAGATCTCGACCAGATCCAGCAATGGCGGAAATGGTGCACGGACATGATCCATAGGAGTACCCGCCGCCGTCAGGACCGGGCCGGGGTAGGAGGCCCCGTCTGCTGCTCGAGGACGTGGTCGCCGGAGAAGGTCATGGCGCCCCTGCTCGAGGCCGTGGCCACCGAAGAAGGCCGTGGCTGCCGGAGAAGGCCATGGAGCCCCTGCTCGAGGTTGTGGCCGCCGAAGAAGGCCGTGGCCGTCGGACTGCTGGCGCGCCGCCACCGTCGGATCTGGACGTGGCCTCCACCGCCGAGGAGCGAGATTGTGGCACGCCGCCGGAGAGGTCCCTTCGGCCCCTCGCCGGATCTAGACGCGAACGCCACCTCTAAGAGAGAGAGAGAGAGAGTGAGAGAGCACCCATGCTCAGGGGGAAGGGGCGCGGAGAGGAGCGGCTAGGAGTTGGGAAGGGAGGGGCGCGGAGAGGGGCGGCGGGATGGTGAGCGGCTGGGAGTCTGGAGGGGAGTGGGAAGAGGCGTGGCTGGGAACCCTAACTCCTGCTTATATATGAGGCCGATATAAGGATAGATATGGGCCTGTGAGCTGGGCCACTATTTTTGGAGGTGGGCCTTATAGGGTGCCCACCTCCGAAAATGTATTTATCGAGGCGGGCTTAGTAAAATGCCCACCTCGGTTAAGTTTGATTAACCGAGGCGGTTATTTTAGGCCTACCATTAATGCATTAACTAAGGTGGTTGCGTTAGGGTAACCGCCTCGGTTAATAAGCATTAACCAAGGCGGTTCCTTTACATTGCTCTTCTCGGTTAAGCATTAACCGAGGCGGTTGCTGGGCCGTCTGCCCTGCCACGAATAACCGAGGCGGGCAGCCGGCCCAACCACCTTGGAGGCTATTTTGAAAACGCCTCGGACAAGTTTTGTGTAGTAGTGTCAACCAGTTTAATCTAGACCGCAGATATATTCCTTCAATCGCATGGACAGATAAACGAGATTGTGATAATCATGCACGTTATACTATTCTGATCATAGCAATTATCAAACAATATTAATTATCTATATCTATGTACCTTGATGCTGCGCAGGGTTTGCCATAGGCCCCGTTCGGCTGACAGAATTTTGGCTAAAAAACACTGTTCTGGCTAAATTGTTGTGGGAGAAAAACGTTGTTCCGGCTGAAAAAGAAGCTAAACAAGCTAAGTCGAATACGGGGTAAGCCGAACGGGGCGAATATCTTGATGACTCACTGGGGGAACATATATCAAAGGACCCTGGTTTTGCTTGTCGAGCCATTTCAGCAGTATATTTAGTTGGAATATACAACACACTGGTAGATATAGTGCCCCCCCCCCCCCCCCCCCCCCCACCCCCCCACCCACCACCACGGATATACTTAAGCTAATCAATTAATCTATCTAGTGCCGACTAGAAAATCCAAATTTAATAAAGAGATCGGTCGTTATATTAGTTAGCTCATCATATCATGTGGAACCATGTTATCTCCAGATTAAACAAGCACCAAGGAATCGTGTGCATCACTCAACTTTTCACGACAAGACGAATGATCTGGCAATCCTGATCCTTTGATCTATCTATATATCGAGCTTCAACTAGGCAGCTTACATCTGGCAATACAGCATATGCTATGCAAAACTCATATAAAGTTCTGTCTGTTGCTTTCATTTGAGACGAGCAGTTACAAATGATTCAGAAGTAGATAAGATAGGTCACTCATCGTCTAGAACTTGTAAGAGTTGTCGGGCCACGTTCCTGCCGGTCCATCCAACCATCCACGTCGCCGCGCGCAGCTACAGACAAATACATGCCGAGGGCACATACAGATTACAGAAACTGATTGAAATAAGCCACATGTTAAACTTGGCGTTGTCTCTGCTATTCAATATTGAAAGCACACCGGTTGCTCTCCACGGAAGAATAATCATCGCCATACGCCAGAGTTGTTTCATCAATAATAGTGCGGTCATCATCACTCATCAGGATGTGATTAACGGCCTGTTCGCTGGATGGTTTCTGGACTGGTTTGGGCTGGCTGGTGCTGGTTTGTTGTGAGAAGAAAATACTGTTGGTTGGCTGGTTTGGGCTGGTTGAAACCAACAAGCGAACATGGCATATCCTGACATGCATAAACAACACCCTTGTCGCACGGTCCGTCAAACCTAAACGTAATAGCATCCCAAAAGTCTCTGCATTGCGTACGGTGCCGGAGCGGCTGGATCTCCCTCCTCTGCACTGCGCTGTATAGTACAGTGCATCATTACACATATAATTTTCTGAAGCTGTACTAAACAAGGAGCGTGGTATGGGTGATCTTCAGCGACTCTGATCAGTGTCCTATAATAATAAATCTATCTATGTTGGATATAGCCCACCACAACGGATACTAGTTAAATTAATTAACAATCAATCAATCGAGCAGGCACTATCATGGAATCACGTTATCTCCAGATTAAACAAATATCCTGCCCAGGAATCCTGCATCAGTCAAATGGGCCGGGGAATATTATCTGTATGCACTACAAATCAGCCTAATGCTAAGTAAAACGCGACGACTTAGGTAATAGGCAACACAAATTAAACCATATATACTGCCAAAATAAACCGCATAAGTCTTTGCACTTTGTATGGTAGAAGTTGAATTAATTAATTAATTATCTGTCTGTCTACTTGTTTGTTCTGCAGGAGAGTATGTATCTACATTGGACGATCCATGTGGCTACCAATTAATTAACCTCTCCAAACCTATGTTTGCCTCCGGCGTCTCCTTGCGGCCACGTCACCCGGAAATCCCACGGCGATCCACGTCTCCCCGAAATGCATCTCCGTGGACAGGAGCGATCCACGTCGCCCAAAAATCCTCCGGCAAACACCAGCCACAGGTTCTGCAGTCTGCAAAAATATTTGGCCGCTCCCCTCCTCCTCTAAAAAAAAGGGTTTTTTTTCATCGAAGCCATTACAATTCTTCGAAATTGGAGAAATGCCATTACAGTTCGGGTATTATGAAACATGCCATTATAATTCTGGGTGTTGCTGGTGCTTGCCATTTTTACGTATGTGAACAGCTCGGGCCCACTGTTAGGTCGAGGAAGGCATACGTGACTTTTGTATGGACATCGATGCCCCTGCCTGTTAGCGTTAGAAGCCGCCATGGCCCTCTCGGTCTTCGTCTCCCGTCTGACTCCGTTATCCACCCACGCTCATCCTTCTTCGTTCCCCTCCTCCAAGAACCCTAACCCTAAAATCTAGCCAGCATCCACCCCCCCCCCCCCCCCCGCCTAAGCCGACGTCGCAGCCCGCGGCGGAGCAGTTCGGCACGGCCACCTGAGATCTACGGCATCTGTTGCTCTTGAGGCTCGGTTCGATGGCGGCGCCCACCTTTGAAGCCATGGCCAGGAAGTGGAGTCGCAGCACCATGAAGGCAACTTCCAGTGGCTCGAGCTCGACGGCCAGCGGTAGAAGGGAGTGCCCCTTTTGCCATGTTGCTTTGGTCCGCATCTAGAGCAAGCAACCGGCGACAAAGGGCGAGTGGTACCTCAAGTGCCCGTACAACATCAAGGTTATGATTTTTATATTGTTGTGCTCGCTGTGTGTTGATTCATCTCTGATTTATGCCCTTTGTTTCGATTGCAGGATGATGATAGTACCTGCCCATATATCCGCTCTGTGAAGGAGTATATGGCCTTGGAAGCAGAGAAACGGAGGGTGCAGTCAGTGAAGGATGCAGCTAGTGTTTGTTGCGCCGATTTGAAGGAAGATTAGAACTGGTGAAGCAAACATTGGATAGTGTTGTAGCAGAGGTTTGGAAAATAAAGATGCTACATGTTGAGGTGATGCCAGCAGTGAAGCCTGAAGTCGATAACAAGAACATGCCTACAGTGAAGCCTAAAGTCAACAACAAGAACATGCAGATTGTGCTTGATTCTTCTTTTCTAGCCGCTGTCTTTGTAGGCTTTGTAGGTGTCATGATTGGTGTGGTTGTTGCTGGTATGTGGAAGTGAACAGCTGAAACAAACAGTGGACAACCCTAGGTGTAACTAAAAATGATTATTTTGGGACAGGAGTAGTAGTTTTGGTTTTGTTTTCTGAGATTTTCTTTGTAGGGTGTCTGTGATTGTGCTGGGCACTCAATGGATTCAACCATCTGCCTGGCTTCAGCGCCTCTGCATTGTCGTGACAATTGTCCAGATCATCTACATTTTGCCTTGTCTTCCTATAAGTAACACAAAACATGCAGAGTATACAATTTCTTTTCATAAATATTACCTGATATATGACTGATTATGTCGCTGACATCATATTTATATGTGGATTGTGTTATCATCGTATCCTTGTTAGCTGCAAAAATTGGATTCCATAAATAGTTGAGTTATTTTTCTGATTCATGTTTTACAAGGTCGAATGCGTGAACATATAGCAGCTGCTGAACAAGAAAGATACTTTAAACATTGGTGCAGAGACTCAAGGAAAAAGCTCATATGCAACAACACCCCACAACTCAATTCCACCCCAAGGGGTTTCTCAAACTGAAGCAAGACATAGATACTCACTACTGGAGACGGCCTCTTTGCCGAGGGCCTGAGGCCCTCGGCAAAGGCCCATTAACCATCGGCAAAGGCTTTGCCGAGGGCGGCCCTCGGCAAAGAGCTCTTGGGGAATTTTGAGTTGGCGAAGAGGGTCTTTGCCGAGGGCTGGAGCGGCACTCGGCAAAGAAAAACAGCCGTCACGGCGCCGGCGCCTAGGATGGAGTCTTTGCCGAGGGCCGTATCCAGGGGCCCTCGGCAAAGAATTATTCTTTTTTAAAAAAAATCTTTGCCGAGAGCCTCCAACCATGGCCCTCGGCAAAGAAATGTGCAGAATTTTTCCAAAAAATCTTTGCCGAGGGCAATGGGACAGCCCTCGGCAAAGAATTATCCCTTTTTTTTTGAAAAATCTTTGCCGAGGGCTTCCACGCAAGCCCTCGGCAAAGAAATTTTATTTTTTTTAAAAAAAGTTTTTGCCAAGGGCCTCTAACCATGGCCCTCGACAAAGAAATGTTGCAGAAATTTTATTTTTTTAAAAAAAAATCTTTGCCGAGGGCAATGGGACGGCCCTCGGCAAAGGACCCTTCTTTGCCGAGGGCCTTGGTCATTGCCCTCGGCAAAGAGGCAGAAATTTAAATTTTTTTTTGTTTTTTGCATTCCATCGACACAAGCATTTCATATATATACATATATATCAACCATCACATATATATATCACACAAAACCCATTTTCTCACAATATATCACAACCATAATTGTGAACCACAAATCATAATATATTACGATGACAAGTCACATGTTCATCATCATTCACATGTTTATTATGACAAGTTCGTGAAATCCAAGCACAAGTCAGAACCTATCGACGAAATATGGTCGGTAGTCTACCTAGGGGTATGCCCAAGGTAGTAGATTGTCGGCAGACAGATGCGCAAGCCACAAACAAGATGATGACGCAAGACAGACATGAGGTTTTATCCAGGTTCGGCCGCCAAGAAGGCGTAATACCTACGTCCTGCGTCTGATTGTATTGCTATATGTCAATGAGAGATGTTTTTTAGAGGGGGTCCCTACTCGCCTTATATAGTCCGGGGGATAGGGTTACAGATCTAGAAACTAATCCTAGCCAGTTACAATTGCCATAGGTGGCCGAATAAGGATTCCTATTCTAACCGACCAGAATCTTGCTTGATCTACAAATCTGCTTTGACTCTTGCGTGGGACTCCAAACAGATTGACCGGGCCACACGTCGTCTTCTAGTGGACCGAACCCCCTGATCCGGGCCGGCCCAAGCTTAGCCATAAGGGTATAGGGGTTAATACCCCCACAGAACCATAAACCACAAATATTATAATAAAGTCCAACCACATCACCTAGCACTAGTCCTCATCAAGGTAGCCTATGAGACGGTGGTGAAGGAAAGGCGGGATCACCCGGTGACGCACTACCAAATTGATTGGAACCCGCGAACGGAGGCTGCACAAAGGAGCAGAGATTGCATGTGTGAGTAATCCAGGAAAATAGTTTTGGAACTTAGAGATTGCATCTAGTAATCTAGGAATACAAAAAGATTAGACTCAATTGAAAATTTTGGCAGCACCTCCCCTACACGGGAAGGTTTCCAAAACCTGCAAGAAACAACGGCACGAACGCCGACATCCACAACGGCACGAACGCCGACATCCACAATGGCACGAACGTCGACATCCACAACGGCACGAAGGCCGACATACATGCAAAGCACAAGCGAAAAGTGAACTTTCATACTTACAGGAGTAGCTGCAGGAGTAGGAGGTGGAGGAGCTGAAAACTGCACAGGTACACCGGATGCTTGCCCAAGACTTTGCATGATCACCATCATCTCCGCCATCTGCTTCTGCGCGGCCTCGAACACGACCTACTGGGCCTGCAACTGTGCAGTCAGTTCCGCGTTCTGCTCTTGACTTTGCCTTTTTGTTTCTTGCAGCTCGACCTGCAATATTTCACTCCAATGTATCAGTAATGCAAATCTAATTTAGGTGTGTAAATATCAATGTACGATGAGTAAAACAGGAATTACCTG